>NC_052504.1:27367062-27560872 GCF_014356525.2 Nilaparvata lugens | reverse complement strand
CTATACATTTTTACATCAATCCAACGCCCGTAACAGTAAATTATTTTGCATTAGTGAATGTAGTTGAACACTGGCATGGCGATAGTTACAAAGTTTCTATTAATCACAAGTAGACAACGCAGCTGCTCTAGGCAATTGATCAGATGATGATAAAATTCGAATAATATCAATTCGACTACTTCTTATAATGATATAAAGGCCCTGATCAAACGCTTTTCAGAAAAGGTTCCCGACCAGTTTTACTATACCACCTTACAGTCAACCACCCAGAGAAAGGGAGAACTCCTGAAGAATTTTCTGATCGACTCCGAGCAATATGATTGTTATGTAATTGACTTTTTTATCATCATAATATACATCTTATTGTATTATACTTTCTTTATCATCATACATTTACATTTAAGTTTTCTTTTCTCTATAATTTGTCGATTGGTATTTCAAATTTCTTTGTATTTTCAATCAATTGCTGTATTTGAAGCAAAATGGATTTCTGATCTGTTGCTTCCTCATATTCCTCTTTCTGATAAATAAATGAACTTAGGGTATAATCACACTACAAGCAAGATTGCTGGCACGTTTCATGCTACAATAATGTTATAATGAACTAAAACTGGAGCACGAAAAACTTGCTCATAGTGTTACAATACCATGGAATAGTGTGGTACCGGTATTCATTCTTATTTTTTACTGAATTCTCATGAGTCCAAGTTCATTGGAATAAGCCTCTCTCTGATAAAGTACAAGTAATAGAATGTGAGGTGAGTCTAGTTTGTTCCAAACCAGAATTTCATAAATAACTCTAAAGTTGATGATGAATTAGGCTAATAAGTTAAATTAAAATTGATGACTTGATAAATTTTCGTTGACCTCTGCTCTGATATTGCACTTTCTACTTTGAAAAATTCATGTTGTACTATTTCTTAAATACTTTAAAGCTTTACATCACAGCATATTCCTACTATTAAACTACTATTTTATTTTTTTTATATATGACACATAACAGAAAACACTTTAAAGTTTGTAATATAAATTAAAACAGGAGACACAAGACATAAATAGATTGAAAACACTTAAAAACTTACATTATAAACGGAAATTTTCGGGAACTGAGTTCCCTCCATTTATAACGGAAATTTTCGGGAACTAAGTTCCCTCCATTTATAATGTAAGTTTTCAAGTGTTTTCAATCTATTTATGTCTTGTGTCTCCTGTTTTAATTTATATATATTTCTGTTTTTGCAGAGGGTGCACACACAGCCGCCTCTAAAAGAAAGATCTGCTGCTGTGGATACAGTAAATGGTGACGTAAAAATGCAGGAGCAATCTGGACCTTCTACTGTGGATGCTTCCATGAAAGATCTTCTACATGACCATACATATGAAATTAATGGTGAAGATGAACTTTCAAAATGTGAGTATATACTCAACAGGAAGGTGGAAAGTATTAAAAAATACAAAGCTAGGCTAGACAATAACAATGCAAAAATAAATGTTAGGGATAGAAAAAATAAATCCATGTCACACATGATAGAAGAGTTAAAGGAGAAGGTAAAGATTAGCAAGGGGTTTGAGAGTGTACTCGAGAATAAATTTTCTGATATCTTCATTGAGTTAACTGCTCTAGCAAAAAGTGGAAGAAATGCTGGATGTAGTAGCAATATCAAAAGATTTGCTCTCACCATGTATTTCCATTCTCCTGCAAGCTACAAATTTGTCAGGGACTGTTTTTATAACTGTTTGCCACATCCAAGCTTCAGTACAGAGGCATTTGCTCTTATCAAGCAAATGACTGATGATAAAGATTATCAAATACATGCCTGCCTCATAATGGATGAGATGTCAATAAAAAGATACCTCATATGGGATGATGGGAAGGAGACTCTGGGATATGTCGACATGGGTCATATTTATTGTGAAGGGAGAGAGAAAGGGCTTGAGGCCAGGGAGGCACTTGTTTCGATGGTTGTTGCCTTGAATGCCTCATGGAAAATACCAATAGGGTATTTTATGGTGAATGGCATCAGCAGCAAGGACAAATGCACCATTATTCACCAGAGTTTGGCATTGCTGCATGATGTCAATGTAAATATTGTTTCTGTAACATTTGATGGATTATCCAGTAACTTGAGTATGACACGAGAATTAGGATGTAGTTTTGATATAGATAGTTTTAATTCATTTTTTCAGCACCATCTGACAAAAAAAAATGTATATATAGTTCTAGATGTATGTCATGAATTGAAATTAGCTCGCAATGCTCTGGATGATATGAGTGTTTTAATAGACAGAGATGGAAACATGATAAGATGGTTTTTTTCTCAATTATTACAACTCCAAGAAACTGAGGGGTTGGCGCTTGCAAATAAATTGAGAAAAAGCACATTTTGCATCACTCACAAAAAAATCTGGTGTGGCGCACTCACACAACTTCCTTGCCGTTATGAAAATTGATCACGTGACGCTAGTGTCCCACGCATCTCAAGTCTACTATTCAAAGATTTGAGCCAGCTGGTGACAGGGCAATAACGCTGGAGACACACGAGGTCTGCTATCTCTTCATAGTGAATCATTTAATAGAATCAATAGTTGCCAACATTTTGCAATTGGATAATCACATTTTCTCGAATTTCGAGCTTATTTTTAATTTTAGGAGAAGATGTTACTGAACATTAATTGTAGAGATTCTCATGCTCAATCTTTTCCACTCGAAATTTTTTGTTTTAATTGTTTCTGAAGCCTGATAATTGGGAATCTAAAATTTAACTTTGCATAGATGGGGCGGAGCTCCTGAAATTTTTACAGCTTTGGGACTTGTGGCAGTTGATAGCGCTTATCGATTACTACTTTAGGTATAACTTTAATCAAAATCGTTGGAGCCGTTTTCGAGAAAATCGTTTTGACAACATTTTCGCCATTTTAGCCGCCATCTTGAATCGCATTTGATCGAAATTGTTTGTGTCGGATCCTTATATAGTAAGGACCTTACGTTCTAAATTTCAAGTCATTCCGTTAATTGGGAGATGAGATATCGTGTACACAGACGCACATACACACACACACACACACACACACACACACACACACACACACACACACACACACACACACAAATACAGACCAATACCCAAAAACCACTTATTTTTTTTTCGGAAAGCAATACTTTCCTTACCTTTGGTAATAGGGCAAGGAAAGTAAAATTAAAGTGAAGTTGGCTGTCCAGCTGTTGAGTGCATAAGTTGCAAAAGCACTTGAAGTTTTAGAGCAAGATCTAAAACATCCTCAATTTGTTCGCTGTTTGGCAACGAGCAAATTTTGTAGCATCGTTAATAGGCTCTTTGACATAGGAAATTCAATGCATTCTATTGCCAAAGTATTCAATTGTATCATTTGTATGGGAGTTTTGTTCTCTGGCTATTCCTCCTCAGTAGCTCAGTTCTCAGTACTTTTCAATAAACAGAAAGGACAATGGGGGTATTTTTTGTCATCCCTCACAAAGTGTCATAAGTAGGCTATTTGTAGGGTATCTGAAAAAATCTGAGGTTTGTAAGCTGCCAAAAAATAAAAAATGATTCAATGGTTAACCATATTCTGACACATTGTCAATTTGAAAATTTGTTTGTTGAGCTCAACAGCCACATTTATGAGAATGAATTTTCTAACAACCATGCTGTATTATTGACGAAGAAAATCATTGAATTGTATTTGAGACTAAAAATGTTCCGTAAAGCCAGATTGGAAAACGACAAAAGAAGTGTTTCCATACTACACAAATTGAACATATGTGTTTTGTTCAGGAATGAATAAATATTGAATGAAAAGACTAGAAATTGTCATAACCTGTTTTGGCTGTTACACCATTATTTATATATGGTGAACTCAAGAGTTCTCATGGAGTTTACAAACTCTGGAGTCTACCAGAAATTGATAATGGTGTGACAATCAAAACCGGTAACTTGACATTTTCATAAAATAATCTACATTTGTGGCAATTTATAGTCTTTTTATTCAAGATTGAACACATTTTGTTCAATTTGTTCCAATCTTGGTGTTCTATCTATAATTAATGCTTAAGAGTGGGTGGTGGTGGAGGGCAAACTGCCGAATGGAAAAATCAAGCCCCATAAGAGCAATGTAATTTTTACCAATCTCTTGGAGCATATAGAGCCTCTATTTATAGACAGAATTTCACGTTTTTTATGTCATTGGAGAGAGAATTACATTCTTCAGGGGTGTGACTTTTTACTTTTTCGATTTATAGTTTATTTTAATAGTTATTGTATAATTAATTAGCTATAAAAGTATTGAACTCTAATTATTGAAATAAACTATAAAATCACTACCGCCCACCCTTAAACTCATTTTCGCGATGTAAATCACAAAACATCTAATGCAAAATATTCAAATGTATCGTAAAATAATATGAACATATAAAGTGTAAAGTATTCTTGAATGTATTGTAAAATAATGTGAATATATCAAGTGTAAAGTATTCTTAAATGTATTGTAAATGTGAATATATCAAGTGAATATTGCTTGTGAATGTGTGATTTCTAAGTACATAATATACCATTTATCATAAATAATTGTAGCAAACTTTTTTCAAATTCCCTACTCCAGTCTAGCCTATTCCAGTTCGATGTAACAGAATGATACGTAATCAAATGTTTCTTGATTTGAATTGGAAAATTTTTAATTTTGTTTTAAAGCAGCACAATTTTGAGCTGATAAATCATTATGGTCTTCAATATCTTGATGCAAATCCTACAGTCATGCGAATTCATTGCTTTCCTTGATTGTGTCTGCTGTCTTCTTCATGGAAAAATAATAGTCCTCATGTTATAGTGTGAAATATTAAATATACCGTTAGTTGAGAATTACCCTATACTATGAAAATATTATAGTTGTATGAAACTTAAAGCCTGCTTACAGACTGATGAATTGTACTTATTCTGTATCGAGCATCATGCATTTTGTAACCATAATAATGTATTGTTGAATATTCAACAAATTTCAAAACATGAAGTTCGATACTCAATAGGCCTAAAATACGTCAGCGTGAAAGCCGGCTTAGAGAGAATACGAAGAGTATCATTGTCGCTTGACCTATTAAAAATGAATTAGATGATGATATTATTATTCAATACTAACACTATAATTATTTTGTTAATAGTAGGTATGGTAGACCTACCTACTCTTTAAATTACATTTAGGCCGCTGTTGTAAATAATAGGTAGGCACTGTAGTAAATCGGTTCTGGTGCTGTCATCATAAATGCAGTACCGATATGTAGAATAAACGACTGAGGAAATTAACTCTACAAAGTTCATTTTGTAGGCTATGTATCTATTATACGATCATTGAAACTGAAACAAACCCAGGATTGTGAGGTAGGTACCTCTAGTTCAAAAAACTACCAATCAAATAAAGGCTGTAACTTGAAACAATAAGGTGTACGATTTATCAATAACTTTATAATAATAGTAAAAATTACTGTAATTACAAGTTTTGAAGCATTATCGCGGTGAATTTGATATAAAATATATTATTATGGTTTTGTGTGATTAAACAGTCAGTTTACGTTATCCCATTTCTTCCAAAACGGATTTTGAATTAGCCGCCTGGAAGCTCCCTGAATATGTCGACGATGCTGTCTTTCAATTTGCGGAGTTCAGGCCTGTACAGCAGTATAGGGATGGTAGGGGCTTGAGTTCATTTGATGTGGTTGGAGATGCTAAAACGATTGCGTTAGACCTATTGAGTGATATTATGTTTTGTTCATAGTTTATTGAGGCTAATAAATATATTTTGAAATGAATCAAATAGAGGTTGAAGAATTTCTTGCCACTTCTTCATCTGATGATAAGTATTTAGAACAATTTGTTGATAGTGATCGTGATCCAACCTACAATAACTCTGACAGTGACTCAAGTGACAGTATTTTCGAAAAAAAAAACTCAGTGTACTTCAAAACGAAGGCGTTTGAATGAATCCACTTCTTCGTCTGATGAAAGTGACAGAAATTCAAGTAACATAAATGACCAAAATGCTCCTATCCCAGATGTGATAGATAATGATGGTGCTCATGCTCCTGATTTCAACATAATGTGGTCTGATGTGGAAGGAAATCTGGCTGAATTCATATTTGATGATGTTTGTGGGGTAACCAATGAATTCCTAGACTCATGCAATCCCTAAGTTGATCCAGCTAACATTGTTCTTCAGCTAATCGATGATGATCTGCTAAATTTTATTGTTGAAGAAACGAACAGGAAAGCAGACCAGGAAATAGTCCATGGTATGACAACTGAAACATTAGGCCCTTCAGCCAGACTTACGTTATGGAACGATATTGATGTGTGTGATTTGAAAAAGTTTCTTGGAGTAATTTATTTGGATGGGACTGGATAAGAAACCAGAAATTTCCAATTACTGGTCTAAAAATGTTTTGTAATCGAATAAAATTTCACAACCTATGTCTATAAATAAGTTTGAGCTAATTCTAAGTTTGCTGTATTTCAGCTAATGATGACAGAGATGGAAATGATAAGTTGTATAAAATAAGAAAATTAGTTGATAGGTTGAATTAAAATTTTCAAAAATAAATGCTTTTTATTTTCAGCAGATGTCTGTATAGATGAGAACATGGTCCCTTTTCGTGGACGCTTGCATTTTCGGCAATATGTGCCAGGGAAAAGATTCAAATATTGTGTCAAATTATATAAAGTGTGTGCAGCTGGGGGGTAAACCTGGAATTTGAAGGTTTTTGCAGGGAAAGAAATGTCAGCTAGGGATGTAACTTCAAACACAGTGATGGAGCTCATGACTCCACTGTTTGACACTCATAGAACCTTATTCACAGACGATTTCTACACAATTGTAGATTTAGCTTGTAGGTTACTTGAGAAAAAGACTCACCTTGTAGGCACTTTGCGCTCTAGGAGAAAGCACAACCCATCAACTGTAATAGGGAAAAAACTGAAAGAAGGGGAGATGTGTGCTTTGCAAAGCAACAATAAAATAATTGTAGGAAAGTGGCATGATAAGAAGGATGTTTTATTTCTCACCACGAAACATGTTCCAGAACTGGTCGAGGTTTAAACAAGAAGAAGTCCTGTCATGAAACCAAATGTAGACTAATAATTGATTATAACGCAGCAAAAACTTTTATTGATTTGTCAGAGCAAATCAAAAGCTATTCAAGTCCCGTGAGGAAAAGCATAAAATGGTACAGGAAGGTGGCAATTGAGCTGCTATGCAACACAGCCATGGTAAATGCACATTTCCTGTATCATAAGATTTCAGGCAAAATAATAGGCATTATTGCATTTAGGGAGTTTGTAGCTCAAAACTTGCTTAAGATAAATTATTGCTCTCTTCAAGCAGTGCAGCCTGCCAGTAGGCCTAATCATAAACTAATAGAAACGGAGAGAGGTCGTTGCAATATATCCTACAATAACCTAACAAAAAAATTTAGTCGACAACATGCTATCAAAAAAAGTAAACAAGTGGCACTGAAATGTAGTAGCTGCGTTGCCACATACATGTGCAAGTCATGTTTCTTTACTATTCATAAATCACAATTATCACAATAGACTATATCATGAACTGTAAAAATGGCATAATTATATCGATATTGTAATGATAATTCCACATTTGAAATCAATTTATGTAGAGCAACTAGGCTATTTTGTTATTATATGTTTCTGTAGGTAATAATTAAATGAAATAATAAGCATTCTTATCATAGAGTTCTTAATGTCTTTCCTAATAATGCAACTTATTTATTCAGTAGTGGTAAAATGATGATATTCCAGTTTATTTGAGTGTGTAATCATATACAGAGTGGGTGAAAAGTCCGAGAACGGCTTAATATCTCATACATAAAGGTAATTTCATGGTGGGTGTGATTGGGGATCCCTCTCAAATTGAAAATACTACTCTACTATGACTTCAAAAATCTGGTCCGCCATCTTGGATCCACCATATTGAATGCAACTTTATTTTTTTAAATGGGAAGGTTGTCATGCAATACATGATTTCGATACAAGATTTCAATAAAAAATGAATGGTGAAAACCGCACATCAATATCTCAAACCGTTCAGAAGATATTCACATTATTAATCAATACCACTTATCTATTTCATTTATGATATGCATGATATTGATTAATTATGTGAATATCTTCTGAACGGTTTGAGATATTGATATGCGGTTTTCGCCATTCTTTTTTTCTTAAAATTTCGTATCGAAATCATGTATCGCATGACCACCTTCCTATTTAAAAAAAAAAGTTGCATTCAATATGCTGCCCTCTAAGCTAAAAGGCTGTAACTGCAAATTTTCACATTTTGAGCTAATAGCATATCTGTATGTTTTGAAAGTCGAGGAATCCAAAAATGCAAGCGAAAACACCGTATCTTTAATAGTTTTTGAGATATAATTTATTCTAAAAAAACATAAAAATCAAATTTTGAACATTTAATGTTCCATCTAATATTTCTATGTTCCTGGGAATAACTTGAGTCGCCCATTTTCAAAACTTGTTATGTCCAAAAAATAAAGGATTTTTTTTTGCATTTTCTGTTAGTTGGTAGTAATGGGAAGACATTGATGAGGTTCTACTGTTCTAAAAGACGTTATAATAAAAGCTTTATTTACATTCATTAATTGAACAAAAGCCTCTCTTTATGAGGTAATTTTGGTTGGCAAAAATTTTCGAATATTTACAGATTTACAATTTGTATTTAAATTTGTCTCGTAATCATTGTCTGGCTTCTTCTAGATTGCTATAATAATTTATAACTTTTCCACTATTTTACTCCAAAGTTGCCTGTCTCGTGCAGTGGTTGCCCAAGCATCTCCTACTCTCTGGCACAGCTCGTCCCTCCATCGTATTGGTGGCCGTCCTCTGCTCCTGCTCCTGTCTTGTGGCACCCATTCAGTGCAAATTCTGGTCCAGCGGTCTTTATCCATTCTCGCGACGTGGCCTGCCCATTTCCACTTCAATACGTGAGCCTCTTTCTGAAGATACTTTACGCGCATTCTTCCTAGTATTTCAGTGTTTCTTGTGCGTTGGTTCAGACGAATATGGAGAATATACTACTAGCATTTTTGTTTGAGTAGTTTCTAGTTTCTTGTCCAAGTACTCGGTGAGTGCCCATGTTTGCGCTCCATATAATATCGCAGGATATATGCACATGGTCAATGCTTTAGCTTTAAGAGTGTTGGAATAGTCACCCTTAAATATTCTTCTCAATGACCAATACTTCTTCCATGACTTATCAATCCTGTGCTTGACTTCTTTGGATGCTCTGTTTGTGAAAGACAATATTTGGCCTAAATATTCGTAATCCTCCACATAATCAATGTTGCCACAGTTTACTTCAATCCTAGTTTTTTCGGAATTTGTCATTAACCTCGTTTTCTGAGCGTTTAGGTGTAAGCCCATCACTTCACTAGCGTCAATCAGTTCCATGAGCATTCCCTTCATTTCCTCAGCGCTCTCTGACACCAACATTACGTCATCCGCAAATCTTAGATTTGACAGTTTTCTTCCATTGATTCGGAGTCCCTTTTCCTCCCAGTTTAATCTGCGGAATATGTACTCTAAGCAGGAATTGAAGATGAGTGGAGAGAGTGGGCAGCCTTGCTTCAGTCCTTTTTCGATTTTTATGTCTTTTCCTCGTCTCTCCAGCTCTACATAGTTTACTGTATTTTCATATAAACTCTTGATTACTTCTATGTAGTTTATGTCGATGCCAGACTCCTCTAGGGCATCCCACATCCTGCTGTGATTGAGACTATCAAACACCTTATGGAAATCCACAAGACCTAGGTAGAGTGGTATGTTGTATTCGATGGCTTTCTCTATGATCTGATTTGCAGTTTGGAGATGGTCAGTTGTGGAGTATCCTGGTCTGAATCCTGCTTGCTCGGTGGGGTGGTTTTCGTATATTTTATTCAACAATCTGTTCTTTATTATTGAAGCGAATAGCTTATAAATTACTGAGGGGAGAGTGATTTGTCTATCGTCAGTTAAGATGCAAAGCCTCGTATCCCACTATTTTGCCAAAATCAAGAAACTTTGTCAACAGCTTGGATTTCCATCCAATTGTATCCCACAACCCAAAATTAAATAAGTTATTCAACAAAAACAAAATCACCTATCCCACTCAATAAATTGCAATTTCTTGTAAGCCATCCTATGTGGCTTACATGGTCTTGCAAGGCTTGATTGAAAACTTGTATCCCACATTTCTGAATCGAATGGTGGGTTAACATCTTTTCACATCTTTTAAAAAGCAAGATTATCCTTGCTTTCTTCAAGAATACAATTATTTTATCTATTTTTATTAAAGGTTTCTTTGGATATAATTATAAAGCTCTGTATTTCTTGTGTGTGATCTCTTGTTTTTCAATAATTAGATAGGCATAACTTAAGAACTTACATCAATCATTATAAATTCAACACTTTGCTTACTGTGTGTTTTTCAGAATGCGAGAACATTGACTTAGAAAGTGATTGCAACATTTCCTTGAATGAAGGAGTTGAAGCTGAAGTAGATCTGCCAGTAATTCAACTTGCGCCTACTCAACATGAGGACTTGATGAAATCAGAAGGTAAAAGTTATAAAAATGCTGTTTGAAGCAATGATTATAATTATTGTTTTCCTTTTTGGATTTGCTTAACCAATTCCCTCAAACACAGATTTCCAAGGGAGTCTACAAATGGGATATTATTACAATTATTTTTATATATATATTTTTTTTGAGGATGATTCCCGTATGAGTCTGAGACTTGTCAAGGGGGATGATGAGGGTGAGTGATGAATGTATAGCCTACCTATAGTTTTAGGTAAGCTCCAAACCGTCGGGAAGTCATTGAAAAGTTGATGTTACTGCAGTCAGATAGCAAGCAGCAATAATTACTTATCTGTTATTGTATTAATATTATCAGACTATCACTTACTTGAATCATTTTTGTTTTTAGATTTTGAAGCATTTGATAGAATTATTCAGTCAATAAAGATTCTTTCAAGTACTTTTAATACATGAATATCTGATTTTATTTCACTATGAAATATAATTTGCATAGGCCTAATCCCTTTCCATCATTTTTCAGATTTTGAAAGCAGAGAGGGTGAAGCAGATATTCCATATGAGACTTTTCTGAATGAAATAATTCAAAATGTGGATCAAAATGTTGAAATTCTCAATTGTGATGAATTTGAAGATTTGAGAGATGGCCAGAATGTTGAACTTGGATCTACACAAGTTGACTGTTCAATGGAAACACATGGTGAGTTATTTAATGCTTCTATCAAGATGATTGCGTAGAGTTCTATCACAGTCTACCAAATACAGTCATTATACTGTACTTATTAGACTGTTGTCTGATTATCTAATCTATACTAATCATATTTTTTTATTTCATTATTCCCTTTTTCATCTAAATTTCTTGGAATCTATTAAATGAATTGCAAGTCTATACATTATGAAATTTCAAAATAAATCAATGTTGGTGAGGAGGGAATTGATTGAACCCACGATTTTACCTTCACAATGAGATTATCAACTGGATTTCATCTATCCCATTGCAATGCAACAGTGCCCTGTTTGTATTCAAATAGAGGTACTAATGTATTGATGGTACTGTTAAAAAAAAATTATATCCACCATATAAATATCACTCATTCTTTTCAGATTTTGAAAGCAGGCCTGTTGAAGCTGAATTGCAGTGTGATACTTCTCCAAATGAAGACACCGAAAATGTTGATACAAATTCTGCAAACTTCAGTTCTGATGAATATGGAGACTTGGAAGAGGGCCGAAAGAGGAAGAAGAATTCATGCCCTGACAGTTGGAAGAGACAGAAAAATAAAAAATTGCGGATGCATGTAGAAGAGTACATAGGTTTCCGTAAAGAAAAGGATTCTGGAAAAATCATTCAAGATGTCACCCGGAGAAGTGGTTTGAGAAAGTGTGATGAAGTGTCAGAAGAAGTACGATAGACTCTATTTAATAAATTCTGGAAACATTTCAATTGGGATCAACGAAAAGTTTTTGTCACCAATAATGTAATTCGTTGTGATCCAAAAAGACGGTACACTAAATCCACAGATTCCAGGAGAGGGTGCACTTTCTTGTATCACATTGTTGTTGACAATGCCAGAGTACCTATATGTAAGAAACTTTTCTTAAGTACTCTTGGACTTGGAGAGTTCCAGGTATTATCATGGTGTAAGGCTAATACTATTGGCATGCCAACATCTAAGGATGTTATGAATGAAACTAGACCCAAAAGGTCAGAACCTTTACAGGAAAAGGAATTTCTCTTGAAATTCTTTGATGATTTAGCAAAACTTCCTTTGCACTACTGCAGAAGAGACTCAAATAAGCACTATCTTGATCAAACAATACCTTCTATTACACATCTATACAACATTTACGTGGATAAATGCAAAAATGTGACCAAGCAACCATTATCAAGAAGAACCTTTGATGACGTCTTCCATGGGAAAAATCTTTCTATCATGTCACCTAAAAAAGATAAATGTGATATTTGCTGTAAATTTGAAGTTGGAAATCTCGATGAAAGGGCATACGAAGAGCATAGAGAAAAGAAGGAAAGAGCTAGAGAGGAGAAGACTTCCGACAAGAAAGCTGCGTCAGAAGGTAAATGTACACTTCTTATGATGGACTTACAATCAGTTAAGGTGTGCCCAAGTCTTCAAGCCAGTGCTGTATATTATAGGACAAAGCTCTGCTGTCATAATTTCACAGTGATGAATGTTGTGAGTAAGCATGTGATGTGCTACTGGTTTAGTGAAGTGGACACTGACTTGACAGCATCTTCTTTCGCGAGCTGTCTCACAGATTATATTGACAAATATTGTGAGAATGAAAAGGAGAAGGTAATTGTATTTAGCGATGGATGCACTTACCAAAATCGGAATACTGTTATGGCAAACGCGCTTCTCAGCTTGTCAGTAAGAAAGAAGATAATAATAGATCAAAAATATCTCGAAAAAGGTCACACTCAGATGGAGTGTGACTCTGTGCACAGCTCTATTGGAAGAAAATTGAAATTGAGTAGAGAAATCTATTTACCTAGTGACTATGTCTCAGTCACTAAGGATGCTAGACGTTCTCCTTCTCCATACAACGTCGAGTGGATGGAGTATGATTCATTCAAGAATTATGCTGACAGAAAGCTCCAAGTTTTTGCTAGTATTCGCCCTGGGAGCTCTAATGTGGTCACCGATTTACGAGGTCTCAGATACCTTCCCACAAATGATGTTTTCTACAAACTAAATTTTGATGAAGAATGGAAAATCTTGCCTCAGAGAAAACTCAAACAATCTCCTACATTTGAATGGCCACAATTAAATGATAAAAAAAGGAAAATCAGTTTTCAAAAATGGAAGCATTTACAAGAACTGAAAATTGTTATCCCATCACATTGCCACAGTTACTATAGAACATGAATAGAATTTATTCAAGGAATTCTAAGTTATTCATTTATTTCGTATGTCATGTAATAAAGGTATTTGATAGGAATTGAATACCAAATTAAAAATAGTGAATTGTCAGTAGGTACTAGGCTATAACCAATGAATGAAATTATTCAGACTGGTTTCTCCCCTCATTTATCCACAAAAATAAAATCTAGCTTTTTTATAATGTACTTGATTATGAATTTCTACTTTTTTCTTACAGTGTTTTCTTATTTTAGTGTCCTAAACTTCGAGAATTTAAATTTATTTATTTTCTTAAGAATCTAAGTTATTCATTTATTTTGTATGTCATGTAATAGTATTCAATAGGAATTTAATACCAAATTTAAAATAGTAAATTGTAATTAGATACTAGGCTATAACCAATGATGAAATTATTCAGACTGGTTTCTCTCTTTGTTTATTCATAAAAATTCAATTAAGCTTTTTTATAATGTTCTTGGATATGAATTTCTACTCTTATCTTGTAGTGTTTTCTCATTCTAGTGTTCTAAACTTCAAGAATTTCAATTTGTATTTTACATTCAGTTTGAACTAGGGAATTTGAATTCTATTTCAATCAAATCAATACATGTGCTTGTTCTTTTCAATTAAATGTATTCTAAAACATTATTTTTTGTATTCATTTCTCTTGAAAACTGAATTGTTATTCCATTAAGATTTCAAGTCTAGTAGAATAAAGGGTTGCAAAACATTGTAAGCCACACTATAGTGCCAAATCCTGAATAGCAGTTTCATGTAACCCACATAAAAAATTTAAATTTACTTTTATAGATGAAATGACTGCCTGAATTATTAAGAAACTTGAAAATAGTAAAACACAAGCAAAAACTTTGAAAAATATGAAAAGTAAATGAATTGTATAGTTATTATTGATTCCTGGAAAATAAATGATACTTGTGGTTTACGAGAGTTTGCATCTTAAGTGACGCTATAGTTTTTTATATCCAGTCTTGATCCTTTTTTGAACAATATAATTACTTTATTTTTTCTCCATGCTGAAGGTATTGATTTTTCGCGCAGGATTTTGTTGAATAACAATTTAAGGGGTTGCAGGAGTTTTTCTATTCCTATTATCAATGATTCTCTTGTTATTCCTTCCTCGCCAGGTGCTTTTCCTTTCTTTTGGCTTTTTATAGCATTTATTATTTCTGCCTCTATTATCTCCAAATCTTCAGAATCACTGCCGTTTGTTTGTTGATTTTCAATCACTTGTTGGATTTCATGTGTGGTGAACCTCTTATATAATTCTTTATAGAACTCTGAGACATGATCTATGATTTGATTTCTTGCCGTTGTGATCCCATCATCAGTATTTAATTTAGCGATCCATTTTGTTTTTGTAGTACTCAGTTCTTGATTCATCTTTTTAGTTGACCCAGTCGTCGACATGACTGAATTTATTACATCCTCTTCAAAATCCTTTATCTCTCTTCTGATTCTTCTTCTTATTTGTTTTCTAAGATTTCTGTGCTCTTCCTTTTCCTCTTCTGTCTTTGATACAATCCTGTTCAACCTCTCGCGTTCTTCAATCAATTCCATTGTTTCAGATGAGATTCTTTTGCTTCTTCTTTCTCTATTCTGCGCTCTTTTAGATTTGTTGGAAGCTATTCCAATAGATTGTACGATACAGTTATATATTTCCTCAATACTTCTATTTTGGGATATGTTTTGTTTTCTAAACTCTTCAGTTAAATTTTCAACATATCTCTCATAATATGTCTGATCCAATCTTGTGATTTTCTGTTTAATAAAGAACCTTCTCCTATGTAATTTTAGTTCACTCATCAGCAATCTGTGGTCGGAGTTTTATTTGAATGTTTCAATCACTCTTAGGTTTCGGACAGGGCTATTATTCTGCTCCACCATGAAATAGTCAAGCTCGTACAGACCTCCAGAAGGGGATTTCCATGTCCATTTCTCTTCTATGTTCCCGCTAAAGAGCGTGTTCACTACTATAAGATTCTTACTCTGAGCAAAGTCCAACATCATCTCCCCTCTCTCGTTTCCGATGCTAGCTTCTCCATTACTATTTCTCGCTACCTGTGCATTGAAATCTCCCATGAGGATAAGTCTTTCTCCTGTTTTCTTCTGGATTATTGCCTCTTCTATTGACTCATAAAAATTGTTTATTTCTTCTTCGGTACTGTCAGATGTGGGTGTGTGAACTTGTAAAATCATGAGCTTGTTGTTTCCAATTGATATTTTGATGTATGCAATTCTATCCGAAACAGGTTTAAACTCAGTAATGCCTTTAATAATATTTTTGTTGACAAAGAAGCCAGCTCCTCTATTTCCTCTTGTGGCTGCTGAGTGACAGAATACATGCCCACTATTTCGCTCCCCTATTTCTTCATAGCTTCTTCTGATCTCCACTAAGCCTAACACATCCCATTCAATTTCATTCATTGCTTGTTCAAGCTCCATAATTTTCTCTTCCCCTAGAACTGACCTCGCGTTGTATGTGCCAATGTGTATAACTTTATATTTTGTATTTGAGCTGTTCCTTTCGTATTTCTGAATAAATTTGGTCCTATTTTACCTCTGTATCTGCTATGTGGTATTTTTTCGGTCTTTTGACTTTCCTCCTTGTTTTCCACCGGTTTCTCAACAAAGTTTTTTTCTTGAGTTGAGGGTCTCTGTTCACTCACTTTTCTCCCTTCATCATGCACCTCGCTGGGCTTGGTGAGGTAACTCTCTATGCTTCTATTCCCTTCCACTTTTCTCCCTTTCTTTCCAGTTTGCTTTCCATGGAATTTCTTGTTTTCCTCTTCTAGTATCCTTGGAGACAACTCCTCACTTCCAGCCCGCTTAGCTGTCTTGACCTATTGTTTATCCAGGTCTTCAAGTGAATACAATTTTCCGTCGATTTTCAGCTTATCTTAGGTCATGGAAACTCTTTTTCCCTCGCTTTTCAACTTTATCAGGTGCGCGAAAAGTTCTTTCCTTACAGCTCTAGTTTCTTGAGAGTAATCCTCCTTGATTTGAACATTTTTGAATTGACTTGCACCTTGAAGTTTTACCTTTTCTCTTAGTACAAGAATTTTCATCGGCATCGAATTGAATCTTACTAACACTGGAGCATTTCCTCTATTCTTGTTTGTTTTCCATAGATCTTTGATACAGCTACAATTCATTTCAAGGACCAAGAACTTTAGTAGATTCATGATTTCTTTATTCATTTCAAAAAAGTTTTTGCTTTGTACACCATAAACAAGTAGATTAAACTTCCGTTCTCTCTCCTCAGCAATCTTAACATTTTCTACAACGTTCTTTTTTATGGTGAGAATCTCTGACTTGATTCCATTAATTTCTTCTTCAAAACGACTGTTCATTGTTTCCACTTTGCTGTCTAAAGAGTCAAGCTTCTGTAATTTATCAAGAATTTTGTCCAACTTTTCCTCAATTTGTGACATGATGTAGAGTGATTAAGTATTAGTGTGAAATTTGGAATACTGCGACCGGTATTTGAAATAATATACTAACTCTTTCAATATTAATTGGGTCAGTTTGATAATATATTTGTTTGAAGGCTAATCATATTAAACAGCCCGACTGATATAATCAGTTTTTTCTGAAAACGTTTCGTAGGTCATGAACTATATCAGTGTTTACAGGTGGATGTAGATAAGTGTGGGTTTGTGATGTAGCTTGTCTCTCTCTCTCTCTCTCTCTCTCTCTCTCTCTCTCTCTCTATGCCTTTATCTTCCTCTCTTTGTTGTTACTCTGTTATATCTCTAGTATTTCCCTGTCATAGAGTATCAGGTAATTTTTTGTATCAATGGTTGCTGCCTGAAGTTCAAAGTCCACTTTGCGAGTCTGCCAGTGTTGGAGTCCTCTACTTCGGTTTCTACTTCCTAACCTAGAACTAAACTTTAATGTTCGAATAACCACAGTTTATTTATGCTGGAAATTTACACAAAGTGATTTGGTAGCTTGACACCATATGATCTCAAAATGTTGAATTTGTTCACTAGAAGTCACTATTATGTTTATAAACCTATCCAATTTGTAATTTCACTTGAGCACAATCACGCTAATGTTTTACCACTGCAGTCACGGCTGCCAACCTTTCTAAAAGACGTTATTTCCCACTTGAATGAGTGCCTGCTTGAAAAGTGGCAACTGTTCCAAAATCCGCCTAGTCCACTATGGTTACTGTTCCAGAGTCAATCATGTCCTCCGTTTATTCACTGTATCAAAACCAGTTATGTCCAATAACATTTCCTATTTCATTTGTGGCATCAGTTCCTTTCTGCGTTATGTCCACAAGACTCAAGTTTGCAGGTTGAATGAGAAAATTATCTATTCTTATACATCAATAAGATTAGAAAATACTGTTTGTTCAAGTGAATAAACTTGGGGAATATAATTGGCATATTATTGGTATGCCTGTATTTACAATAGACAGCCATCCAGTTCTTTATTGCTGCTTGTTGCAGACTTCATTCTGATCACGTTTTTCACTGCCGTACTACTGTGCACTTTTTGATTAATTATTGTTATTCTTCACATCTTTCAAGATTCTTTAATAAATGGAGAGTGATGAGGGAGATGTTATCGAGTTTGCACAACCAGGGAAAGCCAGGAAACGAAAGCAGCATAGAGAAAAAAGGGCTAAAAACAGAGCCAAAAAAATGAGGTTAGTAGCCTACACAGCTATTCTTCTAATAATAAATTCCCTTCATACTTTACTTCCTCTTTTTCATGATACTTGAAATATTTGATACCATATTTTATTCTCAAATACTAAGAAATTTTGTACTGTTTTGAATTGTTTCAGATACTCATCAAAGAGCTTTCCACCATTGCCAAACTGCAGACACAAAGCTGGAACATTCAAGTGTAATGAACTTGATATGCAAGATATACAACGAATGAATCAGAAGTTTTATTCAAATCCAGACAGACACGTTCAAAATGAATTCATCCTCAAGTTTGTAACTATTGAGTCTCCACATCGCAAGAGGAGCAGAAAAAACATGCAGGAAAAACAAATAACTACCAGGTATTTCCTCAACAAGCAGCGGAATAATATAGCTACAAGAGTCCAGGTATGTAAAAAAAACATTCATGGAAACATTAGTCATTAGTCGAGATCGCATACAAAATCTATGCAAAAAGTTTTTTGATCTGGGAACCACGCCAGTAGATAAAAGAGGAGGGGACACCAGATCAAATGCTTTCAAAGATAAAAGATCATCTGTTAGAGCTTTCATAAAATCATTGCATCCTGTTGAAAAGCATTATTGTCGCAGTAGATATATTGAAAGATTTTATCTGAGTAGTGACTTATCCATTGCTAAATTATGCCACATTTACAACAACAAGAGTGACAATGAGTTGAAAGTAAAGTATGAGTTTTTCACACAGTTTTTGAACAAGACTTCAACATAGGGTTTGGTTCTCCTGCAACAGATGTTTGTTCTTTTTGTATCATGCATAAAGAAAAATTGAGTTAGTCAATAAATGAGGAGGAGAAAACTACATTGAATGCTAAACTTACTGTGCACAAGGCCAAGTCATTTTATGACTATTTTCATAATCCTATCGATGGGGTCAAAATTATATCTTTTGATTGCCAAAAAAATCTCATTCTACCCAAGTTGCCTGATCAGTCTTCCTATTATCTCAGACAAATGTATCTTTACAATTTCACAATGTGTGAAGGACTGTCAAAATACATTTTGTTACATTTGGCTGGGAAGTGAGTTTGCAAATGGCTCTTGTCAGATAGCTTCAGCAATTTATCACCGGCTTTGTACAACCAACTTGGAAAATGTCAACTCAATCAAGCTTGTTGTTGATGGATGCGGGGGGAAAAATAAGAATTTGATAGTTGTAGGGATGCTTTGCACATGACTAACCAAGATTGCTCCACCACAAGTGAAAAAAATTATTCTCTTGTTCCCGATCATAGGCCATTCATACATTCCCCCAGATAGAATTTTTGGTAGGATTGAGAGAGAAATTGGATCCAAATCATCTATTGTTCAACCCTCCGAGTATGAAGAAATATTCAAGAATATTGGAACTGTCTACAAGTTGGGATCAGACATTGATGTATGTGACTAGAAAAAAGCTGTGGTGGGCATTCCAAAGCATGGAGAAATGCCAGCAGTGCCAGGTACTGTGAAAGCTCCTGGAAACTGGCATTTCCAGTTCATGCCAAGCAAACAAATTATTATGACAAGGCACTCTATTATGACAATAACTCTATTATTAAAGTTCAAGGTGAGACTGGTTACAACTTGAATGTAGGTGTTCCTGAGACTATTTGCAGGAAAGGAAAATCTTGGGCCGAAATTGCACCACAAATAATGAGGAAAGGCATGATTTTAGAAACTGAGAAATTGAATGACTTGAAGGCTCTCCTCGAGAAACACTACAGGACTGATTGGAAAAAGGATCCAAAACTTGAATTCTACAAAGAGCTTCTCATCAATCAAGATGTTTTGCATGGAATCAATGTCCAAGAAGATTTAACTGAAGATTATGATTTGGGTGAATTACCTGTGGATGAAGAAAGGCATGATTTTAGAAACTGAGAAATTGAATGACTTGAAGGCTCTCCTCGAGAAACACTACGGGACTGATTGGAAAAAGGATCCAAAACTTGAATTCTACAAAGAGCTTTTCATCAATCAAGATGTTTTGCATGGAATCAATGTCCAAGAAGATTTAACTGAAGATTATGATTTGGGTGAATTACCTGTGGATGAAGAAAATGTTTTGGGACTGTAACACAATGAACCTCTGAAAACTATTTCTTTTTCAAATTTTGATATTATTACTTCATACTACATTTTGGTTTCAATACATTTTTATGATTGAAGTTTTAAATCTTTGGACACGAGGAAATAAACTCATATTACTCTAAAGAAATATTTTGTAGCTCATTATTTTGGTACCTGATCTGCTTTTCAAAAAAAAAAAAAAAAAACGATTCCTAAACTTGTTATGTCCAAATTACAATTCCAAAATCCATCAAGTCTAACTTATTTCTTTAAAAAACCAAAAAACTATTGACACTTGATTTTTTATAGTGACACTGGAAAATAATATAATTTTTTGCTATTTTTTAACAATTTGTTTCAATTTATTACCTTTATTAGAAAATTAATTATTCTTTTTTGTTGTTCTTGAAAAATTTGAGTTTTTGGACATGATGGCTTCTGGAAATGGACGACTCACTTATAACCTACAATGAGATATCAAATACAAACAAATCAAGTTAGGTTGTAGACCGTCTGTGGTGTGTAACATAGGATGTGTATCTTTGGAAGAAGATACCTTTCGATGCTAGCAAAACTAGTGTAATAATATTTATTGAATAAAATAAGTAAACATAAGGCTTTTTACATAGAAATACTAATAATTAGAATAATCTTATAATATAGGAATGTGATAATGTATAAAGCTGGCCACTGACGAGCGTTCCAACAAGCCAAATGGCACGGTAGCATGCCATTGGAACGACGTGAATGGTGAATCGCACTCGTATTTTGGTGGAGCGACAAGGCTCGATGGAATTCCAACCGGTTGAAAATCCATCGCGCCACGCCAAACCTACGTCACTCCAACTCCTCGTGAATGGGGAATCTCGATGGCATGCTGGAACGACGGAACGACCGTGAATGTGGAAACCTGTGGGTTGTCCCGTCTCAGTGCGTGTCAGACCGTTGACTTGGAAGGATAGATTGCTGTTTTGCTCTTGTTTTGATTGTTGTTTTGTTCTTGTGTTGTCATGAGTTCGAACCGGGATTTTGTAATCTCTGTGATCGAGATGTACAGGGATCATACCTGTTTGTGGAAAATAACAGACCCTGGTTACCATGACAAGGTAAAAGGGAACGCTGCTCTGGAGATGATCCTTGAATTTTTTAAAACTGTTGATCCCACAGCTACAAAAGATGTAGTTACTAAGAAGCTCAACTCGATTAGAGGCTCATTTCGGAAGGAAATGAATATGGTTAGTTGTTATTATCAAGTATTTCTGTGTTTTATCGTTTGTATCTCTGTAACTAGAGTCACTACTAGAGTTGTTGGTTAGGCCTATTAGCATTTTATAATTACAAAATTACCCAATAGTTTTAATGAATATACAAAATGTTAATATTGTTGGTTAGGCCTATTAGCATCTTATAATTACAAAATTACCCATTATACAAAAGCATTATGTGAAATACAAATCTATATAAATATCTACATTATTGAAAGAATTTTATTGATTTTCGTATTCAACATATCTACCCCTGAATACTTATTTTTCTAGGCATATTGGGTATGAAATTGTTATGGTTGTAGGCCATAGCTGAATGGACAGAGTGATTCAATGGCGTGAGTCATGATGGAGTGAATCATTGGTTGGTGCATCAAAGAGTAATTGTCATAATTTACGAGTTCTTATTGCTGACATCCTTTCGATTGTTTGTCAGCGCAGTAATATCTATTTATGAGTACTATTTATGAATAAATTTAGTGTTAGCCAGTCATTTTAGACATTAGAACCCATAACAAAATGAAAGCTCTTAAACTGTAGAAGTGTCTAATTATAAAATTATAAAATTACTACAATACAGGTTCGAGCATCTCAGAGGTCAGGTACTGGAGCTGATGACGTTCACATACCAAAACTGTGGTACTTCGACAGATTACAATTCCTGGAGGACCAAGAATTTCCAAGGCCATCCAACACCATTGCATCTGTACTAGATGACATGCCTTTTGGATATGACGAGGTAAGAATGAATACAGATTAACAGTGTCATTTTCACAAGTGTATTTTCAAACTCACAATAAAGAGACAAGTAAGATGCTATATAAAAGAGCACAATGCAGTCATGTTTCACCTACACCCCGACAAGTTCATCTTGCCAGTCGACTGCTCCCTCACCGTTAAAGTATTGTAAGCACATTTCCCTCACTAACTTTGCTTGGCTGGTTACATTTCGACTTGTATTACATTGGTTACTACTTGGTTACATTTCGACTTGTGACAGGTATGATGCACAATTTCTGCGAAGAAAATTGTGAAGTATGCAGCAATAGACAGTCTGTATTTGAAAATGCGTCTCTCGGCAGTTAAAGTCTTGACATTGAATGGTTTCATGAAGTCAGGTCGAAGAGAAAAAGCCTCATCACCAACAAATAATGACCCATTCACTGGTTCTGGAGGAGGAGTATTCAATTTCCAGAGATCAGGTCATTATAAAACTCTGTATTTTTGATAGCCCCTCCATCTGAAATCCTACCATTAGTTCTGACCTCACACCAAATAAACTCATAATCGGCATTGGCACATGCCATCAACACCACACTATGAAAATGCTTATAATTCCAGAAGAAAGAACCACTTCCATGTGGGGGTGAAATTCTTATATGCTTCCCGTCAACAGCACCGAGGCAATGTGGAAAATTCCATTTTTCCTCGAATCCCTCTGCTACAGCCTTCCAGCTTTGTTGGCTATCTGGGGTTTGAAAGAAAAGAATTATTTTCATTATTAGCAGTAAATACATTGATAGTTTTATTAATTAGGTATGTGCATAAAATTACAATAACATTGGTATTATATCATTTCAGACTGATGTTGATGATCCAGCAGAAACCCAATCTCAGACCTCATCATCATCTTCACGGCCACAAACACCTGTAAGCAATAATTTTAAAAGACCACGTACAAAAGCTGATCAAGTTCTCGACAAAATTTCAAAACATATGGATGGACCAACCACCAGAGAAACGCCTTCCGAAAGAAAAATTTGCATCATTTGGAGAACATGTTGTGGAAAAACTGCGCTACATGCCTCCCGAAATGGTACCAATTTGCCAAAAACTCATCTCTGACTGCATATTTCAGGGAGATATGAAAACCTAAACATAACATCACGTATTGTTACCGACTACGTCAACGTCATGTCACAGCCTATTTCTTCTGATCCATCACTCAGAGGTGAACCCACCCAACTGCTACACAATGCATTTTATGATGCTATGAACTCCGTCAATGATAATGACTGAATGTATGATGAATTAGACTTGAGTTTGTTTGTTGTTTCTGAAGTGTAATAAAATTTTTCTTTTTTTCTTAAATTGTGTTTTTTTTCTATTGTTAAAAATCTACTTCTATAACAATAGTTTTGATTATAGGTAGGTTAGCATTCTAACCCTTTATATGGCAATCAAAATTTATTTACTAACAGGCGTTTTTGGGCTTGGAATTTTTTGTAGGGAATTTCCTCTGTATAGAAATTGTACAATAATTTCATGGTATTATATTGGCACTACTGCGTCGGCAAGCACGTACGGTATGGCAGTTTTGCCTCTGGTTTAGAAGCATACATGATTTTTGTGAGTTGCTCCAGCGTTCATCATGTCATGGACTGATAGGTAAGCCTAATATAAACTCATGAATATTATTTATTGAAGTTATACACTGAATATTGTAAGTATAGGGTTCCTAAAATATGCTTATTTGCGTTTCACATGGAAATTACTGTTTTTTATCTATCAATACTAAGGTTAAATATTGATGTCCACATATGTCGACGGTGGGAACGACTGGTAGGGGTGATAGTTGTTGCAATTATTTGTTTGTTTTCAGGCTAACGGTCGCTGAAATCGCCAGTATTTTAGAAGAAGATGAAGATATTGTCGATCCAACATTTTTCATAGATCCACCTGAAAATGCAGCCATCAGCGAGTGTGATTCCGATGATGATACTCCTACAGGCAACATAAATCATTATCTGGTAACCAACTCCGAGCTCGTGGTGAATTGATAGGAAGAAAGTTAACTGATGATGGGCTAGTTGAATTTAGAATCGGCGAAATAGAGGAAGAAGAAATAAGTCAAGAAAATACTGAAGAAGAAGGCAAATGTGAACAAGAAGTAAACGAAGAAGAGAGTGTATCAATAAGCACAAATAAAAATACTGAAGAACGAATTAGTGAAAATGTGACTGAGAAAAATTCGAAGAAGAGGAAACAAAAGAAAGATGTGAACAAAAAGAAGAAGAAGAAGAAGGTGAAAGTGCTCAAGAAAATTCGTAAATGGCAAGAAAATGACATTGCAGATAAGACTTCTATAGAGTTTACTCGGGCAAATTTCTTGGAAAATGTCTATTCTCCAGTAGAGCTATTTGAATTCTTTTTTGACAATGAAGTGGTTGAATACATCGTTTTTTGTACTAATCTATATGCTAGAGAAAAGGGAAATATGGATTTTTCTACCTCGAAAAATGAAATACGTCAGTTTTTTTCTATTCTTTTTTTGTCTGGCTATAACACAATGGCACGTTACAGAATGTACTGGGAAACAGCAGAAGACACCCATCATGAGGCAGTTTCAAGTGCCATGTCACGTAATCGTTTTGAAGATCTCCTACGTTACATCGACTTCTGTGAAAATGTAAAGATTGACAAAGATGACAAATTTGCTAAAGTCCGGCCAGTCATGTGTATGTTGAACGAACGATGGCTTCAGTACTTTCCTGGTGATGTCTATCTTTCAATCGATGAGTCCATGGTACCATATTTTGGTAGACATGGCGCAAAACAACATATCCATGGAAAGCCTATTAGATTTGGCTACAAAGTTTGGATGCTTGCTACAAGGTTAGGATATGCAATTCAAATGGAACCATATCAGGGCAAATCGACTGGTGCAACAAATCCAGAACTCGGTGTGGGAGGGTCAGTTGTAATGGACCTAATTTCCGAACTTCCATCAGATAGGAAATACTGTTTCTCCTTTGACAACTTCTTCACATCTTTCAAACTACTGGAGGAATTGCGAAATAATGGACACTACGGAACAGGAACAATCAGAGTAGACAGAGTACAGGGTGCCCCTCTCTGCCAGCCTCAAGATCTAAAAAAAGAGCCAAGAGGAACTTTCCATCAAGTCACTGATACAGACACTAATATAACCCTTGTAAGATACATGGATAATAGTGTCTTTACAATGGCATCAACAGCAACAGGTGTTCAGCCAATGGGAAAAGCAAAACGTTGGTCAAGTCATCAGAAAAAGCACATAATTATTCCTCAGCCTAATTGTGTGAACTGGTATAATTTGCATATGGGTGGGGTGGATAGATTAGACGAGAATGTTGCTGCATACCGGATAAACATCCGTAATAAGAAGTGGTATTGGCCGATCATTGCATACCTCTTGAATGTTAGTATGAACAATGCTTGGTTATTGTACAGAATGACACAAAGAGGGGTGGAAAACAAACTTGATCTCCTTGGCTTTACAATATACATTGTAAAGATACAAGATACATGCACCTCCCGGAGCAGTTGAGGGATGAGACAATGGGCCAGGGGAAGGTGACAACCACGAGGAGTAACGAATTTTGACAGTCTTAGACGAGCAAGGCAAAGAGCATGTCATCTAAGGAGTAGACGTTTCCAAACCCGCAGCCCGATGGGCTGAAATGCAGCTGCCTCCACCTCAATACAACCCACCACCATTCTTCATCATCAAGTGAACCACCAGCAAATTTGTGCTAAAATAATTAAATTGTGTCTCGTCGTAATAATGCTTTGTGCTTCATAAATAGTGTCGTCGGGGAAAAAAAAGGTTAGTTTTAAGATGTCATTATAATTTATTATTTGTTGTTGTTTGTCTGCCACCAGAATTGAAATAATTTATTTGTCTATTGTTGTTTTTAATTTATTTACAGTGGTTGTAAATTCACCAGTATAGTAATTTCCTAATGCATTTGACTTTATTCATTTATTTTAGTCAATGTTTCTTAAGAGTAAAACATGTCATAAGGGACTTGCCCTACATCAACAGATGCGTTTGATTCTAAAATAAATTGAACAATTCTTTATCAATCCATGTAAAACATAAAGGGTAAAACATAAACTTAAATTATGTAAAATATTCTGTTAAATTATTATTAAATTTAAATCAATTATTATTATTACTTACGTTGGCCAACTCTTGTTTATTTGTTTCATGTTCATGTACGATACATATGAATCGATATAATTTGTGTGCTTGGAATAATTTGATCAAATTTAATTATTTCAATATAACGGCGGTATTTGAAACACTTCGTTTTCATTCTAACATCCACGTTATATCCCCTCCCTTCTGAACTTAGTTGGGAAAGTAATGTGTAGATCACACTTATTGATTGCAGGTTTTCTTCATTTTTTTTTAATGTTTATAATTGTTTAGTTTTCATGTTCTGCCAGAGGGCTAGTCGAGGTAAATTTAAATTTTGTTTTCAAGAGTCGTTCCTTCTAATTAACGTGGCGCCAGGGTTTTTTTTATTATTGTTTTATTTCTTTGTAAATTTCTTTAATTAATTAATAACCAGCAGTCAGTAGGTGTGAACTAGACAAAAGTGGCCGCCCAACCTTGGGGCATTAACCTCTATGGAGTATTCCCTGATTTTAAGATGTTAATTTTTCTCAATTGCAGTATTTATATGTACATAACCAATCTATTCTGAGCTACGATAATTATTGTTTTGTCACCGAGTAGTGATATCCATTCAAATAAGATGTGAAAATTATACAGAAAAGTCATAGTATAGATACTCTTTATAATACGAAAATCGTTACAAGAATAATGACCGTTTATAACATAATGCGAATTGCGAATGAGTAATCAGTCTTGATAAAAAATGGATTATTGAGTTACAATGATTTTTGATGATTATCATAATAATATCATTGGTAATAATATCATATTATTACGGTAATATTATGAAATTAGTTAGGGTACTGGTGGCAGCAACAACATAGTTATAAGTTAATTTAATTTCTTTGTAGACATCTGCAGCAACTGGACGCCTGGTTTCGTTTAATTTTTGTACTCATTGATTTGTTTCTTTGCATGAATTCGTAGGATATTTTCGTGTGGGGGTTTGTAGTTTGTAGGATGGTTTGCGCATTTTTTTTAGGTCTATTGTGTTTTAGGAATTCAAGGGTTTCGTAGAAGTAGATTTGGTTGTCATAGGTCATCAGAGTTTATACCTGTGAGGGACAGGTAGAATTTAGCGTATTGTTATTGATGAGTGGGGTTAGAGAGAAAGTGAAAGGGAGAGGTGATAACGACTTTCTGTTAGATTGGGATGAAGAATTCATGTGTAGGTAGGCGGTAGGTTATTTAGTTTGGGTAATTTGAGCATTAGTAGAATAGAAGCAATTATTTATTATAAATTTAATTTCTATTTCGAGTATAGGAGAACGAACCTTTATTGATTAATTTTGTAGTCAGTTTCGTAATTAGCTAGTTTCCCTTTTATTTATTTTTATACATTAGTATGAGGACTTTAGATTGGGATTCACTTGGTGGTGTGACATATTTTAGAATTTGGGTTTCCTTTGTAATTTTTGAATAGGATGGAGGGTCTGCGTTTCATGCCTTGAGGGTTGTCGGGTTGATCATTATAAAATATTAGATAATTATTTCGATTTGATTGTGAAGACAAGATTTAAATAAGAAGATTTATCGTTATAGAATTGATTAAGATGGCGGATAATCAGGGAGTGAAAACTCGAAATCAAGAGCAGAAAGAGAGTAAGAGAGTTGTAGAAAACAGAGAGAGATCAGACGATGAGGATCTGAGTGATAGTGAACCTTTCTCAGGTTTCTCTGGCGAGATGAGTGAGTCAAGCGAGGAGAGAAGAGGAAGCAGGTCAGAAGTTTCACAAGAAGGACAAAAGGAAAGGGGAGCAGAAGTTATGACACATGGAGATGTGAATATGGCTGTATTATTGGAATTGAGAAAAATGCGAGAAGACATAGATAAGAGATTTGAGGACATATATAAGAAAATAGGTAGCATTGATTCAAAAATTGCGAACCAATTGGATGAGCGAATGGAAGGGTTTAGAGAATAGAGTAATTTAGAGAATAGAGTAATGGAACACGTTTAGAGAATAGAGTGGATGAGAGAGTGGACAAGAAGATAGCGGAGGTAGAAGGACGATTAAGTGAACAGGTGGGAACGATAAGAAAAAGTCTGGAAGAAAGTGAAAATAGAATGAGTAAGCGAATAGATGAGGTAGTAAAGGAGTTACGAGATTCTAATGGCAAAACAGATGAGCACATGGAAGAATTGATACAAAAGAAGATCAGTAGATGTAATAATGAGATCAAACATAAAATGGAGTTGGATAAAAATAGAATAGAGGGTGAAGTGTCGGAGGTGAAGAAAATGATTGAAACATTAGAGGGACAATGTTTAGAGAAGTTTCAACAAACACAAACAAGGAAATCCATAACTGAGCAGATAGTGGTGATAAATGGAGGACCTGTGAACAGACCGAAAATTAATGGAAGTGAGAAAAATCCTCTCGAATCATTAAAGAAAATAAGAAAGTATATAAAAGATCAGAGGTTAGATGTGAATGATTGGGAAAATGTGAAGGAAGAGTTAGCAGGGTGTTTTATAGGTCAGGCAGAAAATTGGTGGAGTGGCTGTGCGGAGGGTATGAATAGTTTGGAAGATCTAGAGGCTAGTTTTAAAGCAATCTTTTGGAACGCTAGCGTGAGAAATAGTATAAAAAAGAAATTGTTTGATGGAAGGTACACTGGGGCAGGAGGTGAGAGCAGAGTACAATATTTGCTAAAAATGCAAGCAATGGCTCAGAGTCTGGGAGAGAATATGACAGAAGAAGAGTTTATAAGCATTATTTCAAAACATTACTCAGAAATGATAATACGAGTCACAACAATTCGAGAACTTTCAGCATTTGTGGAGTTGTTGATAAGTTTTGATAGTGAAGGGAAATCATATATGAAAGAAGAGAGAAGAGAAGAGAGTAATTATGGACGGGGTCAGAATGACAGAAATTACAGAAATAATCAAGGTCAAAATAATAATTTTAATTACAATGGAAGAGGTAGAGGGTACTGGAACAACAATCAGAGATTTCAAAATCGAGATCAGAGCCCAGATAGAGGAAGAGGAAAGAAGGAAGCAGAAGGCACAACTGAGAGACAGGGAAATGGAAAGGGCGGAGCCAGAAAATAAAAGACCCAGGACCTTCGCCAATTAAGAATGGGGTCAAAGGAAATAGCCAAGAATGTAAAACCGAGAAGAGTAATGAAAGGACAAAAAATTGTGAAAATGATGGGTCAAAAGAAAAGATGCAGATAAATAATTGCCGATTGAAATTCATCAGAGAGGATCTGATAGAAGAAGAAAATGAAGAGGTAACTGATAACCCACTGAAGCTTAGAGAGACAAACTGTCAGATGGCAGAAATTGATGTAAAAGTAGGGGAGAAGACAGTTAGGCTTGTGATTGACACAGGTAGTGAGGCAACTGTGATAAATAAAAATGAGTTGTCGAGAATACTAGAAGGAAATTGTCTTAATGTAGAAATGTTACCTACAAACGAAGTAAACATTGTGGGAGTTACTGTAGTAAGGGGTAAAAGAGTGGAAGGTAATACCTATAAACTGCTTGGTTGTTGAAGGTTTAAATGCAGATTTATTGTGGGGCACAGACTCATTGCGGAAGTTAAAGGCAAAGATTTGTCTATCCAGTAATACTTTGAATTTTGTATATGAAGGTAGGAATATTACAGCACCAATGGTGAGTAGACCAGTGGGAAAGACACTGGGCCTGTTTTTATGTAGGGGAGAGAAATCTGATGTATGGAAGGAGCAGATAGACAACGTGAAGGAAATAGGAGGGAAAGATGCAGGGAGATTGATAGAAGTGTTAGAAGAGAATAAGGCTGTGTTCTCTGATCAGCCGGGAAAAGTGGCGAATTTTGAATGCAAGTTGCAAGTGAGAGAAGGGGTGCAATTTTGTAGACGGTCATATTCGGTGCCTCAAAGTGTAAAAGCAAAAGTGGCTAGAGAAGTGAAAAGCATGCTGGAAAATGACATAATTGAATTGGGAGAGAGCGAGTTCAGCAGTCCCCTTGTAGTGGTTCCTAAGAAGGATGGAAGTGTACGTTTGTGCCTGGATGCTCGTCAAGTAAATAAAATAATTATAACTGACAGGACAAGTACACCAAGTATAGAAGAAATTCTCAGACAATCTCATGGGGTGAAGTACATTTCAAAATTTGATCTCACAGCAGGGTATTGACAAGTGCCATTACACCCAGACTCAAGAAAATATGTGTCATTTTTATTTGGTAGTCGAAATTATCAATTCAAAAGATTGGCATTTGGTTTGGTTAACAGTGTTGCCGTTTTTATACGTTGCATAAATGAGGTTTTAGGAGAAGAAGTATTGGAATGGGCGACAGTATATGTGGATGATTTGTTGATAACATCACAGACCATTGAAGAGCACACTGAGAGAGTGAAACTTGTCCTGAACAGATTGAAGGCCAGTAATTTGACTCTAAGACTGGAGAAGTCAGAGTTCCTCACTACAGAAACCAAATTTCTGGGGTACGTGGTGAATGAGAAAGGAATAATGATGGATCAAGAGAAAGCAAGAGCAATTCAGGAGTTCCCTGCTCCTAAGAATAGGAGAATGTTGCAAGCATTTTTGGGGATGTGTAATTATTACAGGAGATTCCAAGAGAACTATTCATCACTGACTGGACGATTAAGTCCATTAACAAGTTCAAAAAATAAGTGGCAGTGGGGAGAGAAAGAAAATGAAGTTCTCACAGAGATTAAAAAACTGTTTTTGGAATCAGTAATGATCAGCCATCCAGATTTCACAAAGCCATTTTTTATGTCAACTGATGCAAGCCATTTGAGTTTAGGAGTAACCTTGTACCAGGAAAATGAGAAAGGAGAGCATTTAGTAGTAGCATTTGGAAGCAGAGTATTGAATAAGAGTGAGAGAAATTACACAGTCACAGAGAAGGAGTTGTTATCAGTAGTCTTTGGATGCCAGAAATTTCGTGATTATCTTTTAGGGCATGAAGTGGTGGTGAGAACTGACCACAGAGCCTTGACTTTCTTACAGTCAGCACGAATCAGTCATGGCAGAATCACCAGATGGGTATTATTGTTACAAGAATACAATATCAAATGGGAGTATGTCCCTGGAAAAGAGAATGTGGTTGCAGACAGTTTATCCAGGACTGGGTATGGCAATGAAGAATGTATTGATGAGACCCCTAACCAACTGAAGATATTGTGGTTGAGAGTAGAACAACAGTTGGGGGAGCTGTTTGACAATCTGAGAGAGAAACAGGTTGGAGATGAGAGGTTGTACAGAGTGATAAAAGAAATAGAAGAAGCTGATGGGGGAGGAGTTGATACATACCATTTGCGGTTTTTTACTATGCATGAAGGAATATTGTTCCACAAGTTGGATAAGGATAGAGATTGGAGAGTCTGTGTGCCAACAAGTATTGCTGAGATGGTAGTCAAAAGGTACCATGTAGACAGTGGACACATGGGGAGAAAGAAGTTGGAGAAAATGCTGAATGAACATTTACAGATAAAACATGCCCAGAAATTGATAGGTAGAGTATGTGACACATGTGAGCTCTGTCAGAAAACAAAGTCAGCTAACCAGAAAGTACAAAGTGGAATGTTTAATATTCTGTGTGAACGAAAGAATGAGAAAGTTTTTGTAGACATTTGTGGGCCATTCCCAAGAAGCCAAGGAAATTTTCAATACATAGTAATATTTCTGGATGGATTTTCAAAATTAGTAAAACTGTATGCATTGCGGCGTGCAACATCTGGAGCCATTGTAAAAATTTTGAAGGAAAAGTATATACCCGAGATTGGAAAACCAAAAATAATAATAACTGATCATGGTACTCAATTCATAAGCAAAGTTTGGGTTGATAATTTGGCTGAATTGGGGATTAAAACATATAAGAGTGCAGTGTACCATCCCCAATCAAATATGGCTGAGCATCCGCTACGTGAAGTAGGAAGAATGCTGAGAGCACTCTGTCATAGTCAGCATTGCAGTTGGAAACAACACATTGAATCCATAGAAAAAGCATTGAATGTTTCCTACCATGAAAGTATTGGGGAAACACCATACTTTGTGCATTTTGGTAAACACCCAGACCGAGAAATTAGTGGCATTGTTAACTTCCCCGAGAATCAAAACATAGAAATGGAGAATGAAAGAGGATTGATTGAAGAGCAAGTAAAATTGAGGTTAGTCAAAAAAGCCGATGAGCGGAAGGACAGGCATGACAAGAAAGTGAAGAGGATTTTACAGTTGAAAGAAAACGATAAGGTACTGGGTCCGGCAGTCAAACCTGACGGTTTTTAAGTGGGGATAGGTGGTGGTGGGGGTGACTGGGCGGGTGGGGATGGGCGCCATCTTGTTCACCTTGAGTGGAAGTTCATTAGTTCAGTAACAATGGAGCGTTGGACCGCTGAACATCGTGCGTTTGTAGTCAAGACGTTTTTTAGAAATAATGATTCTGTGATTCTAACGCAAAGGAGTTTCCATATACGGTTTAACATTCCCCCTCGTGGTGCGATCCCGTCACGAAACACAATTCTTCTGTGGGTTCGGAACTTTCAGAACACTGCGTTTGGAACCACAAGAAGGAGAGGAGGATCACCTCGAACGGTAAGAACTCCTGCTAACGTTGAGGCTGTTCGACATGCTTTTGAACGGAGCCCTCGTCGCTCTGCCATTCGTCACGCCCAAGCTCTTCGGATCTCCGACCGGTCTGTGAGACATATTCTTCATGACGACTTGAGCTTCCACCCTTACAAGATTGCTATTGTTCAAGAGTTACAAGCAGGAGATTTTGGTAGAAGGTTGAATTTTGCTGAAACCATGTTAAGAAAGATTGAGGAAGACCCTGGAATCATTGTTTTGACTTCAGACGAAGCTCATTTCCACCTTAATGGATGTGTTAATAAACAAAATTTCCATTATTGGGCCCCAAATAACCCACGGGAACTTCATCAGCGGCCTCTTCACTGTGAAAAAGTAACTGTCTGGGCTGCAGTGTGTAGGTCAACAGTTATAGGGCCTTATTTTTTTGAAGAGGGTGGCCATACAGTGACAGTGAACTCAGAGCGTTATGTTGCCATGATCCGTGACTTTCCCATTCCTGAGTTACGTCGCCACCGCATACCTCTCAGGAGGGTATGGTTTCAGCAGGACGGAGCTACTGCCCATACCTCGCGGGCCTCCATGGCTCAACTCAGAGGATTTTTCCCAGGCAAGCTGATCTCGCTCAGGGGTGACATTGAATGGCCAGCACGTTCTCCCGACTTGTCCCCTTGTGACTTTTATCTGTGGGGGTATCTCAAGGGAAGAGTGTATGTTGACAAGCCAAGAAATTTGGATCAACTGAAGGAGAATATTCGGCGAGAACTTCGTGAGATCCCGCGGCAAACGTTGGAGAGAGTCATGACTAACTTTTCCAAGAGACTCGTACAGTGTACAGAAAATGGTGGTCAACATTTAAATGACGTAATTTTTGCGCCGTAAGCTATTTTTCAATTTTTTTTAATACTAAATGTAATTTCCAATTCTCCTCTTTACAATAAAAAAAAATATATAAATATATCTCAACAGCTTTTTAATTTATCCAATATCAAAAACCGTCAGGTTTGACTGCCGGACCCAGTACTAGTGAAAAATCATGTCAGCAAATAGTAGTTTGGGAATTATGGAAAAATTGCTTTTATTATATTTAGGACCTTATAGAATTAGCAAATGTAAAGGGGGAAATGCGTATGAGGTGATTAATGAGGATGGGTTATTTATAGGTACATTTAATATAGTAGATTTGAAGCCTTTTAGAGAATAGGGATTTTAGTTAGAAGACTGAAAGGTGTTTCCAGGCTGCAGATAGTCATTGTATGATTGTTTAGAGATAAGTAAATTTTCTATTTTTTATGGTGTGGCAGGCAAACAACATATTATTAAACGAATAGGGTGAAAAAAGGTTATAAGTGTTGTCATGGAGAAGTGAAATTTATCAAATTGAAAATACGCGTATTGGTGACAGATCATTGGTTGTGTGGATCATCAAAGTGGTGCGATTCATCCCAGATGCAGCTGCAGGTGGCGTCTAGATGCAGTTTCAGATGGCGTCCAGATTCTGCAAGTTGTCACCTCTCTTGGCCATGTCTGTCTCGAGTTCATCTCGACAACATGTGATGGGGGGTTTTGTGACAACTGTTACTGGAGCCAACGTTTTCTTCAGTTTCAAGTTCCAACTTCTACCCAAAATCTGCAAGTTTTGTCATTGCTATGGCAAGGGAGTGTAGAGGTTGGAACAAAAACCCAAGGACAGGCGACAATGCCAGCAATTAGTCATGCTGAGGGTGCGAGCTGGCACTAAGGCCAAACACCAGCAACAAAACACATGTACCACATTCCAGCCACTAGGGGCAGCACCTCCCGGAGCAGTTGAGGGATGAGACAATGGGCCAGGGGAAGGTGACAACCACGAGGAGTAACGAATTTTGACAGTCTTAGACGAGCAAGGCAAAGAGCATGTCATCTAAGGAGTAGACGTTTCCAAACCCGCAGCCCGATGGGCTGAAATGCAGCTGCCTCCACCTCAATACAACCCACCACCATTCTTCATCATCAAGTGAACCACCAGCAAATTTGTGCTAAAATAATTAAATTGTGTCTCGTCGTAATAATGCTTTGTGCTTCATAAATAGTGTCATCGGGGAAAAAAAAGGTTAGTTTTAAGATGTCATTATAATTTATTATTTGTTGTTGTTTGTCTGCCACCAGAATTGAAATAATTTATTTGTCTATTGTTGTTTTTAATTTATTTACAGTGGTTGTAAATTCACCAGTATAGTAATTTCCTAATGCATTTGACTTTATTCATTTATTTTAGTCAATGTTTCTTAAGAGTAAAACATGTCATAAGGGACTTGCCCTACATCAACAGATGCGTTTGATTCTAGAATAAATTGAACAATTCTTTATCAATCAATGTAAAACATAAAGGGTAAAACATAAACTTAAATTATGTAAAATATTCTGTTAAATTATTATTAAATTTAAATCAATTATTATTATTACTTACGTTGGCCAACTCTTGTTTATTTGTTTCATGTTCATGTACGATACATATGAATCGATATAATTTGTGTGCTTGGAATAATTTGATCAAATTTAATTATTTCAATATAACGGCGGTATTTGAAACACTTCGTTTTCATTCTAACATCCACGTTATATCCCCTCCCTTCTGAACTTAGTTGGGAAAGTAATGTGTAGATCACACTTATTGATTGCAGGTTTTCTTCATTTTTTTAATGTTTATAATTGTTTAGTTTTCATGTTCTGCCAGAGGGCTAGTCGAGGTAAATTTAAATTTTGTTTTCAAGGGTCGTTCCTTCTAATTAACGTGGCGCCAGGGTTTTTTTTATTATTGTTTTATTTCTTTGTAAATTTCTTTAATTTATTAATAACCAGCAGTCAGTAGGTGTGAACTAGACAATATGTTTTTATGTTTAAATGTTGTGCATTTATGCGAAACGCGGTAATAGATTTTTATGAAATTTGACAGGTATGTTCCTTTTTAAATTGCGCGTCGACGTAAATACAAGGTTTTTGGAAATTTTGCATTTCAAGGATAATATAAAAGGAAAAAGGAGCCTCCTTCATATGCCAATATTAGAGTAAAAATCAGACTATAGAATTATTCATCATAAATCAGCTGACAAGTGATTACACAGATGTTGTGGAGAAGCCAGTCTATTACTTTATTTGTATAAGGTCTATAGTTTCCAAAGGGTTTACACCAAAGTTATTAACAAAATGTTAATAACTTAATCCTTATAGATTTTAATAGATTTAACGCAAGTTGACAAACACACATGTTCATCATGTGTATGATAAGTTATGTTCAATCTAATATAATCTATAAGGATTGAGTTATTAACATTTTGTTAATAAATTTGGTCTAATCGCAGCTTTAAGGTCTTTGGTTTCAATATTTTGTTTTGCAGTCATGGTATTATTATGCGTGTCCATCAGTATCAATATTCTCACATTCGAAAAAACTAATTTAATAGGTGATTAAAAATAATCAAATGAGCTAAACAATGCTGAAGAAATATTATAATATTTTTGATTGAAAAAAATCAATTTTCATTAGATGGAAAGATTATCACGGAACTGGATGAATATTATATAAATTCTGGAATAGAGATATATTCTATTCATTGTTCAAATTAACATAGATATTATTAAATTATGGAATACAAATTCAAACGTGAAATGATTTTAACATTTAAAACAGTTGACATCAGGTACTTGTGGATGAGAATACTGCGTGAGGTCTACTGTTCACAGAACTACTAGTTACCTTGATGTTATTGCAGCTGATAACATGGTTACTTTATTTGATTATCAGGTCAACATTTTTGCTTCAGTACTCAGCATAATGCCCCGTTTCACCAACCTTGGTCAAGGCATTTGAACATGGTTAAAGTCTATCAGCTGGTCAAATCAGAAATAATTCGCTCCACCAACACCAGTTACGTTTAACCACGGTCAAACCAATGGTTAATTTTGACTGCCGCCGAACGGGCGATCAAAAATTATTTGAACATGGTCAAAAGACTGGCTCGATCAATTTTCTTGCTTGTTTGTAGGTTACCATATGTTTTTGAAGCAATGAAAAATTTTAAAGTTTTTAGTGCGATTGAATTTAGTTGTAGTAAGTTATTTATTAGGTGGAATAGATATAGATATAGATTAGAGGTGAGTAGATGCTCAAAAATCCTGTTTTTCAAAAGATTTGAAAAATAATTATTAACAATTTTGTATTAATTAGGCCTACCTTTCATGGACTTTCTTTATTTTAGTCACTTCATTGAATGGAAATTAATGGTGAATGAGCAGAAAGTGGAAGTTTTCCATTATAATAGAACCAATAAATAGTTGGAGGTGGTAAAAACAACGCTGTTTTTCAAACAGTTATGAGAAAAATCAATGTTGCTTTCCATGACGAAATACTAATTAAAACTTTATAATTGAAAATGACACTACTTCTACTTCACAGTGAATATTTAGAATCACTTACTTGAGTGAGTGAGGCTCCTCTTCTATTAAGAGTGAAATGCATTCCTCCTATGCCACAAAAAGTAGGTGATTTTTTAAATGTTCACTGTGAAATTATACAAGTGTCATCTTTTAGCATAAAAATGAAAACAAAAATGCTCTGTAAAACTATTAAGAGACTGACTATTCTCTGTATAGTTGTATATTGAATTGAATATATAGCCTAATGTATTGATTCATTAATATTAGTAAAGTTATGGTTATTGTTTGTATCAAGCTTTTCCAAATTTTGGTGTATATAACACAGAATATTATAAACATACAGTGGTGGCAATGTCAGTTAGCCAAGTTCTACAATGAGTACTTTATATGTTTCATTTCATATACATTAGGTTACGCTCTCTACTTATTCAAGTCACCTCATTAAATGACATTTTTATTCAAAATGATTTTATTCTATTGCAAAATCCTAAAACAGGCCATCAGAATATTTTTTTCAATGTTGTAATAAAATACGGTCTTCTTCAAAAGAAGATGGAACTTAATTTTGTAACTCACAAAATAAAGTTTCACTTATAATTATAATGAATTATTAATAATAGTTGCAGCTGTACAATTGATAAGAGAGATTACCAGAATAAAAACCAGTATAAATGCAATTCAAAACCTTTCACCTTACAGTAATTCCATTCTTGGAAACACTTTTTCTATGCCAAAAAGAGATAAGTTGAGATACGGCTTTTTCGCTTCTTCTAAGCTATTAACCTCGTTTTATGCCAAAAAGAGGTAAGTTGAGATACAGCTTTTAGACCTCTTCCAATCTATTTACCTCTTTTTATGCCAAAAAGTGGTAAGTTGAGATACGGCTTTTTGGCATAGGAAACACCAACAGTGAAAAGGGTAACTGTAAGGAAAAATATGAATGGATTGTTATATATTTATAAAAATATATTCATAGCCTTCTACATTAAAAAAGAAGTATTTTGAAAAAAAACTTATTGAGATCGGTCACCTGGTAGAGTCAGAAAGCCAAAAAACGTGTCCCCCGGGGCTAAGATAAAACATCAATTTTCTCCATTTGACTATTTTGCACATACGGCCTTTTCGTTTACCACGGCAGTATGGCGGATCCAAGATGGTGGACCAGATTTTCGAAGTCATAGTAAAGTAGTGCTTTCAATTTGAGTGGGATCCCCAATCACACCCACTGTCAAATAACCTTTGTGTATAATGCACATGGCCTAGAAAGGATAAATAATTTTTTTTCCAAATGGGTCATGTGCATCACATATGATCACACCAATATTTTCATTAAAAACAATATTTTATTGAAAAAAATCATATTTTCCTCCACCTACTGTCTAAAGAGCCTACTTTACACCCTGAAACATAATACTAAAGTGTCACTTTTTCGCTCTCGGTAGGAAAAAACAGAAAAACTCCCTAGAGCGTAAAAGTAACTCCATTTAAATAACATGGGAAGCATCTCTATTTTAAAAACTTACATTCGAAATTGGTTAGAAGGTCTAAGCTCAGATGAGGAAGCATAATTATAGAGTAGTCAATAAACCAACTAAATTCAATACCTCAACCATGTTTGATAAATTTATGAAATATATGTTTCATGCTAAATATTACAAACTTCATATCAGTATACTATAAAAATGTATATTTTTTTATATTCCATGTTATTCAAAATACTTGTATCATCCAACGAATATTCCTCTTTGAGTACTTGAACCAAAACTAGCTGTAGATGAACAAATGGTGCCATTCAAAGGCCAGCTTCATGCTAAACAGTTTTTCACAAACAAACCTTGTAGATGGGGGGGGGGAGTAAGAATGTTCCTACTCTGTGGGAGCAGTAGTACTATGTACGATTTCATTATCTACCAGGGTGCAAAAACAGAAATTCGAAGCCAATACAGACAATTTGGATTCTCAACCTGGCCCGGAACTAGGGTGGGCAAAGAGGGCAGCTGCCCCAGGCAGCAGAATTTGGGGAGCGGCAAAAAGTAAAAGGAATAAATAAAAAACAATAAGTAAAATGTGAAAACGGTATTGGAAAAATATTTGGAGCATTGTTGTAGGTACCTATACATATACATGTACCTGTACATATTTCCACACTCTTCCATACACAACTAATAGTCAGCAAATGAGCCTAGCAAGACAGGTGACAGGTAACAGCAAAAATTTATAAAGATGGTCTAAATATCCAAAACTGTAGAGGCCAATCTTATGACAATGGAGCAAACATGACAGGAAAATACAAAGGAGTACAGTCCAGACTGCTTCAAGAGAACAATTTAGCTCATTTTGTACCTTGTGCTGCACATTCGCTGAATTTAGTAGGAGCGCAAGCAGCCAATGCTAACACTGACGCCAAGAGCTATTTTGGTTCACTTCACTGTGTTCACTTCCTATAAGCATTTCAAAATTCAGGAATTTCATTCCTCTGCTGTGCAACGCTGTCTTTGGTTTGGTTGAGTTGGAACTTTGAAAGTTAGTAAATTAGTTTTAATAAGAATCGAGTTGTAAGTTTTTCAAGTGTTATTGATCATTCGAACTGTGTCAGTCTTTGCATTGAAAAACTATCTGAATCGGTGGAAAGAGAAAGGGCCTCAGTCACAAAAATTGCAAAATTGAGTTAAGCCCGAAAAAAATCCTTGAACATAGATGCACAAAACTACATTGAAAGGAACTCAGTCCAACTTGTATGTATGCTGATAAAGTCAATTTTAAATTTAGTGCTTTAAAGAGAAAGGGCCTCAGTCCAGGACTGAGTTCCTTTCTCTATGTTTTCTTAATTCCTACTCTGCTCAACCAAGTACTATAAGAGTACATGGCAACCAGCTGGCAACTAAGTTTATCACAGCTGTCAGTACTGTTTCTTCTCTATTGTTGTTTTGTTCTGATGATGACAAGATTGTTTTGAGGTTATGACGCTTTTGGTAGTTTAATAAGTTAAAGTTTGTTAAATAAGTTCTTTTGAGAAATGGAAGAAGAAACCAAAGGGAAGAAGAGGAAGAGCCAACCACATCTTTGGAAAGCTAATCAAAGAAAAACTGCTAGACTTAAAGGGGAAGAATATGTAAACTCAAGAGGGATATTAATTCCTGCTGTTAATCCTGGACCACTTTGCAGGTAAGGAAAAGACGATTTGCTTCAAAGAATCCCTTCTTACACCTATTAATTTGGGGGCACTTTAGTTTATGGGCCGCGGAATCTAGCATTGAGACCTACATAGATCGATAGAGGAGGTCAAGACCAGATCAACCAGGTATAACATTGTTGTCGATTTCCGAGGATTAGCTTAAAAAACATGGCAGAATGTTCAAAATTTTTATATCAATTTTTATTTTTATTAATTTTTTCATTGCTACTATGTTTTAAACTAGTGCAATCTTATGTAAAATTTGACGAGGAATCCAATCAAACTAACTTCGGGTTCGTAACTTCATTAGTTTTTTGAGATATTGCAAAAAATGTGCAGAAAAATGCAAATTTTTTGCTTTAAAAAAGTTTAACTTGTTTTCATGATGATTAATAGGTATTTTAGACTATTGGATTTAGTGGGATCATAAATTTTAAAGGAAAAATGTTCAGTCACTTGATAGCCTAAACTCAAAATTGTTCGAGATATTTGGGAAAATAAAAAAAAATGCTCACTCAATACTCTTCAATTCTCATATTTAATTTTTTTACTACTTTTAGTGACTACTAAATTGGCTAAACCTCATGGGGATATTTGCAGGGAATTCATTAAAATAGATTTGAGGTTAGAAAATTTTATGGATTATTAAGATATTTGGAAAAAATACAAGAAAATGTAGTATTTTAGCTTTAGAAGAGTTCAATATGTTTGCATAGGCATAGTGAAGACCGATATTTAGGATCACATTTTATTCAGCTTCCAATACAATTCAGAAGCTTTAAAAGATTGTAAAAATAATTGAATCAAATCAAACTTTTCCTAACCTAAGCTTTTTCCCAATGTAAGCTTTTCATAGCCCAAGCTTTTCCTAACCTAAGCTTTTCCCAATCTTACCTTTTTTCCTAACCTAAGATTTTCCTAAACCTTTGATTTTTCCTAACCTTAGTTTCCCCTAACCTAAACTTTTCTCAAACGTAGCTTCCCCTAACCTATGTTTTTCCAAACCTAAGCTTTTCCCAATCTTAGTTTTTTCCTAACCTTAGATTTTTTCTAATCTAAGCTTTTCCTAACCTTAGCTTTTCCTAATCTGAGATTTTCCTAACCTAAGCTTTTCCTGAGTTGAGCTCTTACTAATGCAAGTTTTTCTAACCCATCTTTCCCTGACCTAAGCTTTTCTCAGACCCAGCTCCCCCTAACCAAAGCTTTTTCTCAACCTGAGCTTTTCCTAACCTCAGCTTTTCCTAATCTAAGCTTTTTCCAACCAAAGTTTTTTCCTAATATAAGCTTTTCCTAAACTATGATTTCCCTAACCTAAGCTTTTCCTGACCCTAACTTCTCCTAACCTAAGCTTTCCCTAATCTAAGCTTTTCCTAACCTAAGCTTCCCCTAACCTAATATTTTCCTGAGCCAAGCTCCTCCTAACCTAAGCTTTCCCCAATCTAAGCTTTTTCTAACCTAAGTTTTTTTCTAACCTATTTAGCAAAAAATGGAGTTGCAATATTTTTATTTGCCCAAATATCTCGAACAATTTTGAATTTAGGCAATCAAGTGACTGGACATTTTTTCTTTAGAATTTATCATTCTACTAAATCGAATAGTTTAAAATACCTATCAATCACCATGCAAACAGGTTCACCTATTTTAAACCAAAAATTTGCACTTTTCGCACATTTTTTGCAAGATCTCAAAAACTACTGAAGTTACGAACCTGAAATTAGTTTTATTGGATTCCTCGTCAAATTTTACATAAGATTGCACTAGTTTTAAACATATTCTAGCCATAAAAAAATTATAAAAAATAAAAATTGATATAAAAATTTTGAACTTTCTGCCATGTTTTTTCAGCTAATCCTTGGAAATCGACAACAATGTTATACATGGTTGATCTCGTCTTGATCTCCTCTATCGATCTATGTAGGTCTCAATGCTAGATTCCGCGGCCCATATACTAAAGTGCAGCCATTAATTTAATTTGATATATGTTTTGAATACTACTCTAATGGTTTTTATTTTAAGATTAAAGGCATACTATCCTATAGAGTTTAGGCCCTTATTATGACTAGATCTATAAAAACTGTAATATGTTGATGTGTTATTGAAATGTACTGTAAATATTGAAAGACCCAAAATAATTAACACCAACACTAACACCAACTAATCACTTTGATTATTTGATGTAGATTTGTACATAACTTATCGTTATCAAAATTAAACAATTGAATTGATTAATCAGTGAATGCTTATGTAATCTTACCTCATTCTTTGCAAATTCCTTTTGACTAATGCCACAAAACATTTCCCTATTAGAGGACTTGTATGATATAAAACATCTAGTTACTCTCTCTATAATGTGTTATAAGCTATCATCTACAATTAATCGTTATGTTCTGTTACAGATGCAAGATGAAGTGTCACGAAAAAATTGGGGACAACCTTGATGACATAATCGTTCGACTCCACAACATGGATTCAAAAAAGGAGCAAGATGTTTACCTTCAGGGTTTGATAGACATGCATGATGTAAAAAGGCGCCGCCCCAGGAAACCTGACAGTCATCGTTCTAACGAAAAATCATTTACATACAACCTTTTAATTGGAAACAACAAAATACAGGTATGTAGAGTAACATTTTTGGCAGCTCATGGAGGAACAGTGAAGCGACTGAAAAGATTGCAAAAACTTGCAGTTTTGGGGAAAAGTCCAAAAGATATGAGAGGGTACAATGATAAAGGAAATGCAATTTCTGGGGAGACCAAAATCCTTATTAGAAACCACATTGAATCCTATGAAGTGAAAGAAAGTCACTACTCAAATAAAACTGTGAAGTACTTAGATGCAAGACTAAACATAAAAATAATGTACTCTATGTTGAAAACCAAGCACTCTAACTTGAAATGTAGCTACAGCTCATTCAGAATTTTTTTCAACGAAAACTACAATCTTAGATTTGGCAGACTTCAGGTTGACTGTTGTGGGGTTTGTGAAGAGCTCAAGGTAAAACTTCAAAATCCTTTTCTTTGCGATGCTGCTAAGAGAGTAGCTACAGCGGAGTTACCTGTTCACAGACGAAGAGCAAAAAAGTTTTATGATCATCTGAAGAAAGAGAAACAAGACAAGCAAGACCATGTACTAGCAATAAGCATTGACTTCATGCAGAATATTTCTTTACCAAATATTCCTGTTCAAGATACTTTCTACATGCGCCAGTTGACATTGAATGTCCAGGGTATTCACAATATTAAGACTGACAAGGCCAACATTTATTTGTATCATGAGGGCCAAGCTAAAAAAGGCCCCAATGAAGTTTGCTCTCTTTTGATCGATTACCTCTCTGAGCTTCCAGAAACTGTCACTGAACTCCATGTTTATGCTGATAATTGTTCAGGACAAAATAAAAATCATGACTTATGCAGATTATTGCTTGCCTTGACTGATTTGAACAGATTCAAGCATATAGAACAGTATTTTCCCATCCGCGGCCATTCTTTCATGCCATGCGACAGGGATTTTGGTCTAATAAAATGAAAACTTGCAAGAGTTGATCGTTTTTATACAATCCATGAAGTAACAAGACTTATAGTAACATCTTCAAAGAACCCACTAAAGTTTATTGTCACTGAAGTACAAACTGAAAGTATTACATGCTACAAAAAATGGTGGCAAGTGTTTTACAAGAAATCATGTGTTTCAGAAGAAACAAGAGGCAAACAAACACCTATAAATAAAAAAGTTAATTTTGGGATAAGCTCTCTGATGCATTTTTCCTATAACAGTGAGTTAAAGGGTGTTTTGAAAACAAGGAACTTCATCAATGACAGTCTGTCACATACTTTCAAACTTAAGCAACCAGGGAGCAGTAACCCAACGTTGCCCACTAACCGTGTTTATCCGGAAGGTAGAGTAGGGATTAAAGCTGCAAAAATTAATGACATTGTAAAGCTAATGCAGTAAATACCTGAAGAACATCAGGAGTTCTACAGGGAGATCTGTGAGTGGGTGGTTGGTGAGGGGAGTGATGAAGAGGACTAGAGTAGAGGAACACTATGATACTAAAGAAAGCAATTTATTCATTTTTATTATGTTCTGACTATTAAATGTATGTTTCATTATTAAATATTACAGTATTCAAGCGTTAATTGACTCATTTCCTATATTTACAATGAAAAAAGTGTGTTTTATTGAGAAAGGGCCTCAGTCCGTGTAATAATTTTTTTTCTCAACATCTATCAAGTGTAACAGGTGGCTTATTATCATTCTGTTAAAAGAGCCCATACTGTGAGTCAAATATAAAAAAATAAAATTTTTGTGATAACAACTACGTGTTGGGACAGTTTTTTGTGTTTTTCCGAAAGTTAGGTTCAGTGGACTGAGGCCCTTTCTCTTTTTTGCCGATTCATCTTCAGTAGCAATCGAGAACTCGAGGAGAGTGGATCGTTTTTCGTTTGTGCGTTATCTGATAAGTAATCTGTCGAGCAACAACAATAGTTTCGTCGTGTCGTCAGCGGTCGGTTTGTGATTTAATATACGAACTTTCGTCTGAAAATTCCATTTTTTCTTTTAAATTAAATTCAATAATTATGTATTGTAAAATCTGTTTCAAATCCGTTCAAACCGGTCAAAATTGTGATCGACTTGTATGTGGTGAATGCGCAGCAGTGTTTCATGCTGGTTGTGTGGGACTTAAATCCAATGATGTTAAGTATTTAACCGATAATAAACAAATTTGGCGTTGTGACGAGTACAAATCTGAACGGACTCATGAAATTAGATAGAGAAATGGCTGAAAGAGACTCTAAAGTTGCATACTTGACTATTGATTTACAACAAACCAAGCCCTTACCTCGCCTAAGCACATCAAAGGCATTCTACCTCCGCCAGGCTTGGTTTTACAACTTAGGCATACATGTAACAACCAAAGAGGGGTCCAGAGCCATTTTCTGTACTTGGACTGAGGACCAGGCAAGCAGAGGTAGTTCTGAGGTTATAAGCTCAGTGCTCACTGCACTGGAACTTGATGATCAGCTTAAAAGTAAAGAGCAAATTATAATTTGGTCCGACTCATGCTCTGGACAGAATTTTTTTTTTTCTATTGGTCAATACTATAGCCATCTAGTCTAAAGACTAATGAGCTAATTTTTTCTATCCTAAATTACTACTTGAAAAATTGAACAGTGAATTTCTCATTAGAAACTCTTACTGCTATTGTTTAATTAATATGTACACTTATTGACTGCACTATAGAAGCTAGATCCACTCAATCACTGCTCTGCTCTTTCACTGGACACTACTTGAACAAGCACTACACTAGTTCAAACGGTTTCCTCCTTTTGAGCCTCCGCACCAACCCTCCATTGTCTAGCAGCTGGATCGCCTCGACGTTGTCATGTTGGTGCAGTCGCCCCTCGTGCCTCTCCGCATGCCTCTGGATCTCGGTGGACACCAGATCGACGTGAAGGTCTCTATGAAGATCACTGTTCCTGACATACCAAGGAGCATCCACAATGTTCCTTAGCACTTTGTTTTGAAAACGTTGAATGATATTGATGTTGCTTTCTTTGGTACACCCCCAAAGTTGTATACCATACGTCCATACTGGCTTTAATATCTGTTTGTACAGAAGTACTTTGTTTCAGATTGAAAGGACAGAGTTTCTTCCGATCAGCCAATACAGCTTCTTATATTTGATTCCAAGCTCTTCTCTCTTCTTCTTGACATGGGCCTTCCAGCGAAGCTTTGCGTCCAAGGTCATACCTAGATACTTGGCATCATTAGCATATGGTACAACTTGGTTGTTGATAGTTATTGGTATGGGCAGGTCCTTCTTATTGGTAAAATTGATGTGAATCGACTTTGTTTCATTCAATTTCATTCTCCACTTTCTAGTCCAATCTTGAATTTTGTTGATGGATCTCTGTAGTTTCTCTGTTGCAATATGTATATTACTGTCTACTGATAATATGGCTGTGTCGTCTGCAAATGTTGCTGTAGTATTCTCATCAAGGCTGGGAATATCGCTGGTATAGAGTAGGTAAAGAACTGGTCCCAGAACACTGCCTTGAGGAACTCCTGCTTTAATTTCCTTCAAATCAGAATATGAACTTTCATGCCTGACCCTAAAGTATCTGTCAGTGAGATAGGATTGTAATATATCTGTATATTGCTTTGGTAGCACTTTTTTGAGCTTGAAAATGAGACCTTCATGCCATACTTTATCAAAAGCTTGCCCTATATCAAGGAAAGCTGCTGAGCAAATTTGTTTCTCTTCTAAGCACTTCTCTATTACATTTATAATCCCATGCACTTGATCTATTGTTGAGTGTTTCACTCTGAAGCCAAATTGGTGATTTGGAATTATGTGCTGTCTCTCAATTATTGGTTTTAGCCTACTAAGTAAAATCCTTTCAAACAACTTGGATAGGACCGGTAACAATGATATTGGCCTATATGATGATACTTCATGTGGCTCTTTACCTAGCTTCAGTAGCATTATAACCTCTGCTACTTTCCATATTCCTGGTACGAATTTTAGTCTGAAAGAAGCATTCAAAATGTTTATTAATTTCACTATTGCTTTCCTTGGTAGGTGTTTGAGGACTGAGCCGGTTATCATGTCAAATCCAGGGGTTTTTTTGTTATTCAGATTTCTTATTTCTCTTTTCACTTCTACTGTGACACACATTATTTCTTGATTCGGCTGTAAGATATTCTCATCCGCTTCTAAAGTTTCGTCTTCACCTGAGTTGATTGGCTGGAAAACGTTTACAAGATGATCCGCAAATGTCTGTGCCTTTTCATCACTACTCCTCGCCCATTGTCTGTCCTGCTTTCTGAGAGGAGGAGATTGTTGAATGGTTCGTTTTATTTTTTTAGCTGCCTTCCAGAGTGAGTAGTCAGTGCTGAATTCTGCTGTCAAGTTTCTCAAGTAACTATTAAGTTACTGGACAGAATAAGAATTTTTTTAATGATATGTTTGTATCAATACTTGATAAACAAAGGTGCCTTCAAAGTTATTGATCATAAATTCCCCGAAGTTGGACATACCTACCTTGACAGCGATAGACACTTTGGACGAATTGAAAAAGAAATAAGGAAACATCAATGCATTTATCTACCAGAGCAATATCGAGAGATCATCAGCAAGTCAAGTAAGAAAAATTTAGTTATTGATATGGGGAATCATTTCCGTAAAACTGATGACCTAATGACAAAGTTGGAGCTTTATCAGAGGAAAAAGGATGTTTTGGGAGAAAATGTGCATTTCAGAGATGGAATAAAGTGGATTCGTGAGGATGAATATGGATTCTACTTTTTCAAAGAGACATATGCCCCGAACACCCCTTTCAAACAGGTGAATATAAAGCGTTATATAAAAAAGTTCACGGGCATCATGGATTTCTCCATCCCCAGATTATTACAGAAAACAGGGGAACTATCCACAGAAAAAAACTTAATCTGAAAGAGCAGCTGCAATTCATTCCAGAGGAGTACAGATGGTTCTATGATATTTTGATTGATGAGTAATTTCAAAACATTGTTCCAATGAAAGCTTCAATAAGGCATCTTAAATAGGTAAAAAATTACAGAGAAATTGAAATTACATAAGAACAACGATTTGAAATTACTCATTACTATAATAAATCTTGCATAGATCATATTTTCTATAAAGACACTCATAATTCCATACAACCAAAAATAGCTAATATTTTTGAAATGAATATAGCCGATCATTATGCAACCACGTTACACATGAATATAATTGGTACTGTATCTCGACCGTCAACCCTGCAAATTAATAAAATCTTTAAAACAAATTTTGAAAAACTTATATCATATTTACAGAATGGAAAATGGGAATTCCTTAACGCTCATGTTCATGATAATAATACACTGAACCTAAAGGTTGAAACATTTATAAATAAGTTGACATATTATATACACCTATCTTCAATGGAAATAAAATTAAAACATAAAAAAGACAATTAAAGCCATGGATTACACAGGGGTTGATTGAATCTATCAATAGAAGAGACAGGATGGCTAAACAATTAAAAAAGAACCTTCAAACATTGGCTTGAAGAATGAATTTAAACCCTATAGGAACCTACTGAGTACTTTGATCAGTCTGAAAGATGATTACTATAGACATAAAATAGGTCAATGTGGGAATAACGTCAAAAAACTATGGTCATACATTAACGAACTTATTGATAAGGGTAGGGAAGAAAGAGATGACATGAAATTGAGTGCTCATGAATTAAATTATTATTTCACTAGTGTTGGTGAAAAATATGCAAATAAAATACCGAATTTAACAATCAAGCCGCATTTCAATTTAATTATAGGAAAGACAACTCCAGGCTGCCGAATTCGTTCTTCTTAAACCCAGTTAATCAGATAGATGTGATAAATGCTATATCAAACCTAAAAAATAATACGAGTCCAGGTATTGACGGTATTAATAGTTCAACTTTAAAGAAAATTGCTAATCACATTGCTTTCCCACTCACTTTTATTATAAATAAATGTTTCGAGAAAGGTATTTTTCCAGATTTGTTCAAAGTAGCTAAGATAAAACCTTTATTTAAATCAGGCAATAGAAGTCAGGCAGAAAATTATAGACCAATCAGTTTACTGAGCTCCCTGTCCAGAATAATGGAAAAACTAATCAAGAATCAAGTTACTAAATTCTTTGACACAAATAAAATAATAGAAAATCTTCAATTTGGCTTCCAAAATAATAAAAGTACCGATGATGCCCTAATACAGTTTTCAAATTCCGTATCAGATCTTCTGAATGAAGGACAAAAAAGTCTGGCTGTCTTCCTGGATTTGGCAAAAGTCTATGACACAGTGTGTCATGGTCCATTACTTATCAAGCTAGATAGGATAGGTATTAGAGGAATCCCATTGAAACTATTCGAAAGCTACCTCTCACATAGAAAACAAGTTTTATCACTTAATAGCAGTGTTAGTGAGATTCCACTTACTGGTTACGGCCTACCCCAAGGGACAGTACTCTCCCCAATTTTGTTCTTGGTATATGTAAATGATATACTAAAGTTAGACCTCAATGGTGGTGAAGTTTATTCTTTTGCGGATGACACTGTACTGTTGTTAGGGGATGGAACTTGGCGAGACGTTTATAGAAATGCCTCTAGAGGCATCTCCACACTTAAGAGATGGCTAGACGTAAACTCCCTTAGCCTAAATATTAAAAAAACTAAATACATTGCATTCTCTAGGAGTATTACAGGTCATGAGGTAACTCACTGCCAACTTAAATTGCATTTAAATTGTAATGTAAGTAATGATCACGACGAATGTAATTGTCCCGAGATTGAGAAAACCAGCCACTTGAAATATTTAGATGTTATAATCGAGGAGGGCTTCAAGTGAAGAGGCATATTGATTACATCTGCAATAGATTGAAATTTATATCTTACAAATTCTATAAATTGAGGTCTGTACTGAATGTATCTAGAATGAGAATAGTTTACTTCGCAATAGTTCAATCACTACTGCAATACGGATTAGTAATTTGGGGAAGTTTGTTACACTTCTTGTTGCATATAAATGATAACCCTCATACATTTGCCTACTACGATCCCCGGATTGCATAAAGAAAGAAGATAATACTTTAAAAACATAGATGTAGCGCAAAGGTAAACAATTGTACACTTGGAAAATTGGGAATGAGTGCTCGGTTCTCCTTACACCCTTCATAACACGGACTATTGATTTTTGCATAGTGACTAACGGCTTTATATGTGTTTTATAAGTGGAGCCCCAACAGGTTATTCCGTAGTTCAACTTAGAATCTACAAGAGCTAAATACAATTGTCTTAAAACCGGTTGAGGTAAAAGTTTTCTAAGAAAGTAGAATTTTCTTAAAAGTATCAAAAGATATGTTTTTAAATTACGCATATGGTGGGTCCATGTGAGCCTCTCATCTAACAATACACCAAGATATCTTACACTGTCAGATTGCTGTACTATTTGGCAATCACATTTCAACTGATCACATGCGTAATTATGAAATTTAAGCGTTGAAGGAAATTGCCAAGATGTGGTTAATGTAAAAAGCAAATATTTGGTTTTGGATACATTCAGAGAAAGACCATTACAGTTGAACCAGACAAGTAATTTATGCAAATCCTCCTGCATCTTGAAAAATAGATTTTCACTGTCTGCACCGCAAAAAGCAGTATCATCCGCAAATGAGACCGGCAATCCATTAAAGTCTCCTGAAAAGAGATAATTTATAAATATGAGGAAAAACACAGGGCCCAAAACTGAACCCTGTGGCACCCCATAATCAACACTCAAAACCTCACTTCTCGTATTTCCAACAGAAACATATTGGTGTCGATTACTCAGATAGGAGACAAACCAACTATGCGCAACACCTCTAATGCCCGCTCTTAACAGCTTATCAAGTAGTAGAGAATGATTTACAGTGTCAAAAGCTTTTTTTATATCAAGAAATAGACCTGATACACAAGAAGGCAATTTGGAATTGAGATTGTTATGTATTGAAGCCAAGAAACTCTCAAGAGCCATTTCAGTGTTGAAACCCTCCCTGAAACCAAACTGACGGCAATAGAAGAAATTGTTCGAATTTAGAAAGTTAAGGAGTCATATTTTAACAATTTTTTCCAAAAGTTTTGAAAACACTGAAACCAGAGATATGGGCCTTATTCCTTTTAACACCTAGTTTTTGATTATCTGGCGGATTATATTTTGTCTGGCGGAAAATAAGAATTCATCACCGAAGTTTAAGTACATTGATAAATGGCTCAATTTGGGAGATCAAAATATAATCGTGGTCAATATGCGAGGGGTAAATGAGTGTGGGGGGGGGTTAAATGTGCTTTACTAGGTTGTGCTAGTTGAAGCCAGGGATGGTGAAACTCTTTTGAATTCATTTCAAAAGTGAATCTTGCCTGGTTCAACACTAATAAGTGATTGTTGAAGGGAGTATAAATCCCTCGATAAACAGGAAAACTATTCCTATTTATAAACTTGAGAGATATATGGTTAAACATAGAGAAACGAAATCTATAATGTTTAGATTTAGTTCATATCTGGTAAAAACAACAGTTCTTGGATTTGAAATAGAAAAAATATATATATCCTCCTGGGTCCTCTGGTATAGTATACTATACTCTACTTCAACGCTGCTAGTGTGAACAATCGTGAACTAAAATCGGTCATTCAGCTCACAGCGACATCTATTATAGAATTTTCTAAGCCAACTAAGAAACTTCAGCCATTAGTACTTCAATTATTAGTTCTTCGCCACCTGTTGACTACACCAAAGCATATCAGAAAAATATGGCCGACTCGACACGCTCAACCTCTGATCAACACGCACTTATTTCAATTGGTAAGTAAATTTGGAGTTTTTTTTCACTAATATGAGTAATGGATATTATTCTAGATGTATCAGGCGATATTACATGCACATTTCTGAGCCAAAATATTTTGAATAACATTTTCTACAGCCAAAATCTCTTTTAGGTATAGTATCCTATACCTTGGGACTAAACCCTGTTTTTCTTGTTAGATGTGTTTATAATTTATTTTGTGAAGAGTCAAGTTCCGACTTTGTTATCAACTTTATTATCCACTCTTTTTTTACACTTTTAAAGTTAAGTTTTTAGAGTAAACTTACAGTTTTATATTCTCCAAGAAAATCAATGATTTCTTTGAAATTTGGAATGTACTTCTATCAAAACTTGGACCCAACCAAAAATTTGAATTTTTCAGATGATTTTTTTCAAAATATGGATACAGCAACAATAAATGTAGCTTTGCAGTGATTTCATGTTGCAGAATTGTACAGAACATAGACTACCTGAATTGTACAGAATGATTTTTTCTTTTACAGATGATGAGCTCCAGATTGAAACAGCTCTATTTGATGGATTAGATGCCTCAGATATCGACCTCAGTGATGGAGATGACGAGGACAATGATCCAAATTATCTGCCTAACCCTGACCCTGGACAACAATTTGACTCTTCAAATGACAGCTCTGATGATGAACAGGTAAAATTATTTCTTATTTTCAAGTAAAGTCAGCTGAGGTTGGAATAGTTTTCAATCAAAATTTTCAAAGAAGTCGTTTTGGTCGATTGTCTGTGTTTTTATTCATCAAATGAATAGGTTTTGCTGTATCGGTGATTAAATTTTGATCAATATTCTTTCAAATAAAAATATTGGTGAAGTTATAAATGTAGACTTGTAGACCTGAACAACAAATTGACTCTTCCATTGACAGCTCTGATAAAGATCAGGTAAAATTATTTCATTCTCAACTAAAATCAGCTGTGGTTGAAATTTTGGGAAAAAATTGATTTGGACAATTAACTGTGTTTTATCTATTCACAACATTGTAATCTTTTGAATAAATGAATTGAAATCTTGTTGAAATTGAAAGGAAATAAACTATTTAAATGGTATTTTCTTTTGTTTTAGGAAGAAGTATCTATCGATGAGACTACTTCTTCACAACCTGAGAGTAGAAACACATGGCGTCGCAGGGGCTTCATTCCTCCAGATCCACCTCTGCTTGATTCAACAACCAGAAATGACACTGAGGGCTGGGATCCTCTTGATTACTTCAGCCAATACGTAGATAATGCTTTGTTTGAACTATAATTGCTGATAAAACAAATCAAACCTCTTTATTTTCAACTAGTAAGTGCCTCTTTACAACTACTAATGAGATAAAGACCTGGTTCGGCATCTCCATGATGATGAGTTGTCTGCAGTATCCCAGTATGTACTGGCAGAAAAGGTGGCAAGTGAAAGTGATAGTTGATGCGATGAATAGGAACAGATTTTTCAAGCTGCGGACCTCCCTGAAAGTAATATTTGATAATGATATTTCAACTGAGATGAAATTGAAAGATAAGCTATAGAAACTTAGGCCTTTCATTGATCTTGTGAGGGAAGGTTGTTTGAATCAGACTCGTTCTCTTCACATTGCAGTAGATGAAATGATAGTACCGTTTGAGGGGCGATGTGGAATCAGGCAGTATGTGAAAGGAAAACTAAATCCAGTAGGCTTGAAAGTTTTCGTACTTGCCAATCCAAATGGAATTGTTTGCGATTTTTTGTTTGACCAGGGGAAGACTACATTTCCTGATGAGTATCAATCATTAGGATTGGGTGAGGCAGCTGTTATGACTCTAGTCAGAACACTGAAGCCTGGTCACTACATTTATCATGACCGATATTTTACCTCGGTAAAACTTGTTGACAATCTGCTATCAAAAGGCATCAAGGCCACAGGGACTGTTGTATCAAACAGGCTTCCAAAAACTGTCAGATTGAAGACAGAAAAGCAGTTACTGGCCGAGGGCAGAGGGTCTATGGATTCACTGGTTAGAGCTGACCACCAAATGTGCATCACAAAATGGATGGACAACAAAAGTTTATTGATGTTGTCCAGTCACTTTGCCTCTGAACCATTGGATACATGTGAGAGATGGTCGAAAAAAGAGAAAAAATTTGTTACTGTTACAAGACCGGCAGTTATTAGGGAGTACAATTCAAACATGGGGGGAATCGATCTTGCAGACAGAATAAATGCTGTCTGTCCAATGAGAGCCCGAACAAAAAATGGACAATTCGGACAATGTTACATTTTACCGATCTTGCTGTCACAAATTCTTGGATCGAATACAGACAAAGTATAATTGATAAAACCGGTTCAAAAAAAGGAATAATGCAGATGAGAGAATTCAAAATGATATTGGGGGAGAAGTTAGCAATGCTAGCAATGTAGGGAATGACAGTGTGAGTGAGTCTGATTCTGAGGAGCTACAGCCACAACCAAAAAAACGTATCACTCCAATTCCTCCTGATTACATGAGAAAGAAAAACGAAGAGCACAAAAATAAAAACAACAGTGTTCAAAAAATGTAGATTGCCAGGATGCAAAAAACTTTGTAGGGCTAGTTGCAAGAAATGTAACGTCTTTCTTTGTCTAAATGCTGACAGTAATTGCTTTGAAGAATTTCATAAATAATTCAACTTGAAACAGGACAAACTGTAGCTTCTATGACTAAATATTTAACATTATCATCAAGTAATAAACTTTTATTATCATAAATGTTGACTATTTACTTATCCTGTACCAAAACTTTACATTACAGAGTAATTGTTGAGATTGCCCTTTAGAAAAAAAGTAAGACAAGCATGGACTTCATAGAGACCCAAGGTATAGTATACTATACCATCTATAATTTGGATATTTTAACATTTTTGTCTTCAAAACTAAAAGGATATGTGATTTGATCCATTGTTATCCTAATTTCACCCAAGAAAATAATTTCTAACTGGAATGACCTTCTCGGGACTCAGGAGGTTTAATTAGGCTAGTCATGGATTATTTTTGTTTGTTGTTGAATACAGTATTATATTTCAATTACAGTGTAAATAGATCAACAATGTGAATACCAGTTTATGGTATCTTCTTCATTTTTACTCATCACATAATCAAACCTGAATCATATTATTTTACACGAATGGTAATAAGACTGATAACTGCCAAATCGCTCAATGGGTTAAATTAAAATCTGATTTAAGATTTTTATTATGAAATTAGCATAAAAATGGAGAAAAAATGGCTCATATTGCCTAGCACCCATATTGCCTAGTACAAGAAGCAGATGAACATCACCTGCATCGTAGCAGGTGAAGACTCAAATGCCTACATTTTTCAACCCTGGGAAAAATTTCAATGGGTAACTTAATATTATAAATGAATGAAATAATGTACTCATTACAAATATTGTTTAATTGGCTAATTCTAGAGCAGTAAACATCACTGTTTGTGTTATACCATAACCAATAGACTATATTAATCAATATAAAATGTATCCTGGATCTAAGAAAAATAAGATCAATTGAGTAGGATGAATTGGAAGTTAGCCTCAATCATATAGGAATTTCATCAAATGAAGGACGTTTGCTAACAATCTGTTTCCGCCCCATTAAACATTGACGCTGGTGCACACTTGAAAAATCAATTATAATAATTTTGTTCCAAAAATACTCAAGGTGGATATCATTTGGCTTCTTGTGCTTCTTGGCTTCTTGCTGCAATTATTATCATGCAAGCCATATGCTGCAACCGAGCATGTTCAATGGGATACTTCATTTCTAGATAGACTAGCATCCTCGACTTTGAGCTTGTCTTATTTCACTTATGGATACCCAATAGCCTGCACTGTTTACAATGTTTTATTTTGGTTTCTCAAATCTGAAACATTTACATAAAGCTATTAAAAGAATGAACTCAGTACTCTTCCAATGAAATATCTATTCCATTACGATTAGCTGAATATTAGCATTACGATTATCTCTTTCTTTATTATGAAGCGTAGCTGAGTTTGGCTAAATTATATCTAGTTTGGCAATGACGGATTTTGCGCAAACAGGTTTCTCAAATAGTATAAATGGTTTGAGAAGTAGATAACAATTAAGAGATAATCAATCGAGGATTCGATTGGATATAACAATATTTTATAGTATGGAAATATTGCTTCCAAGACATACTGCATCAAAAGATGGAATTCGACATAATTCTGTCAAAATCTATTTCAACCTTTCAAATTGTTTAAAGCTCTGTCATTTTTAAACCGAAAAATCAATGAAGTGAAATGCAGAATGTAAATCCTACATGTTGTAGAATTTGCATATGTAAATATTTCCATATTTTTATAAGTAGGCCTAACCGATGGCCAATGAGTAGGAAGAAACACCCAAACAAATTACCCATGTTGAGGATTTAGCTTTGGGCCAATAACCCCCCTTGTAAAAAATACACGTTTTGAAACACCAACAAACAGTCTCGTAGATTGTACAGGGTATACGAATAACAAATAGGATTCGCTCTAAACAGAGTGAATATGAAATTTTAGCAATTTTCAGCAATAGAAATTCCCGGAGCTTGTGACATGTAATTGGCAGAAAAACTGCATGAGAAAAATATGGATGTTTAGCAATACAAGAAATACGATGGCCTCTTGCATGCAGTATTGAGACAGATAAATATAGGATCCAAGTTCCTATTCCACAAAACAAAGCTTGACTATATTAAGCAATATGTCCGGTACTATATTGGTCTGAAACTTGGAGAATAACCAAGACGGAAGAGAAAAAGCTAATGAAAATAAATTCCTACGTAAGATATATAGGCCACATACGAAAAAGGAGAATGGAGGAGGAAACATAACAGAGAAATCAGGGACCGTTTCAATAGCCAAGACACTGCTTGGAGCTACATTAGAAGATGCTCAGGATCGATCCACCTGGAGGCTTTTTGTTGGTGCCATATGACGACTTTTTTAGAGTAAGTAAATTGACAATACTACTCACAATTTAGTCAGACAGTCAGTCTGATTTTCAGTTGATGACAACTGCTTTTTTCTCTGGATAAGTTGAATTTGAAACTTCTGCTAAGAGGTAAGTTGCTTTTTATTAGATCGAAGGAACTTATAGATTCAAAAAAGTTGAATAAAGTATTGTGGGTGTCTTAAGGAAATTATAGATTTAAAACTGAAGACCTATACCTGACCTCTGAGATCCAACTACAGAAGCATTCTTATTAAAATATGTCCTTACCCCTTACAACCAACTTCACATGAACCAAGTTAACAGACTTTTATTTATACTGTATTGAATTATCTACTTTCAAAAATCATCTAGTTCTTTGAGACCTTATAGGTTTATCAATTTATCAAGAATGACTAAGCCATTTTGATTCCTCTAAGGATAAATGTTTAAATTATAGAACTATATAATAAATTATTATCATGTAAATGAATATGATTTTATATTTAATTCTATAAATTTATGTCGAGCAGTTGCATAAAACTATATATTATATTGAACATGCCGATTATGTCTTCCTATGGGATGAAAATGTGAAAATATTCAAAAGAGGAAATGCAGTCAGCCATCATTGCAGTATTGAATATTAAAATAGAGCAACTCATAAATTACTATACTTCAGTTTTACAATTTACTGATCAAAACGTTTGGAACACTGTCCTACTGGATTAAAGTTAGGCGATTTATGGTGAGGAGGGTTGAGATAATGCAAGGGCGAGAGGCTGCTTAAAGTTAAAACAAGCTCGTGATTGCACTTACCATTCAAGTGGCACAGTGGCAAAGTGAGCAAAAAAGAGAAATCATGTCGAAGAGTGAACGAATCATGCCAGAGGGTCACGATTATGAGTATTCCTAGTGAATTTCAATGTACAAAGTGAAACCAGTTCAGGCTGAATTTGGAGAGTACTGAATACTTATGTTTATCAAAAATGATAATTAATGCATGTCGTTAATGATAATTCAAGTTGAATATACAATTATATTGTACTTATTATATAAATGTCTTATTCTAGTAAATAACTAGTAAATTATAAGTGTGTATATAGATGCCACTGACTCTTTCCCAATCAGATATGATTTGGGTGAACAATTCGAGTCAAATGGGCAAAAATGTTGTTGCATTCATTTCTAGAGTTGAATAAAGAGAGCCATCCAAGAATTACAAATTATCTTATCATTTCTACACATTTGGTCACTGGTGAAACACCGATGAATACGTACTGTCAATCACAGTCTTATTTACTAGAATAAAATAAGCACCGACCTTACGCGCACTTTAGACTGCAGTACCACGTTCCAGATTTTGCTTAATTTCAGTTGTGTGCTGTCCATAGAACCGCTCCAGCTTTTCGTTGAATTTCATATTTCGCTCATTGATGTAGTCAATGTCGGCATCGTCGTTATGCATACGGCGTCTGCTGTACTTCTCACGTTTCGAAATCCTGCAAACAATAGCAGATTAGCCGCGTTATGTAGGTCTAAATGCTAGATTCCACGGCCCATGCACTGAAGTGCAGCCTTCAAAATAGTTACATTGAAGACCGGAAAATCCAATACAATACAAATACAACATAATTCAAAATATTCTACTCAATTTAGTTGTGGACAAGACCATCATTATTTAATTTGTAAAGAAGTTGCAAGAGTTACACAATTAGCAATAATTGAACAAAACGTTGGATTATCGATTGAATAGATAGGAGTAAGCATTGAGTTCCATTCAATATGGAGAAAGCTTTCAGATGTAGGCCTATTTGCTTGTAGTGATTCGGCTGAAATATTCTCAAGTACAGAGTGATCCGGAATAACTGGAACTTTTAAAATTGTCATAAAACAAAAGTGAGAAGGGAAAAAAATTATTTATGACAATGAAAACTTGCTATTTAAGGATCATTGATTAAAGTTATTATTTTTTGAAAATTACACCCTCTAAATGGCTTTATCCTACACGAATACATTATTGAAATCTGTGCTGGAGATTCTTTATCGTTACCGTTTGCAGCAATATTTCAACTGGGATATTGTGAATTTCATTCTGAGTCATCTGTATTAATTCAACCACAGTAATTGTGACACGATTGATTTGAGATAGCTCCACAAGAATAAAATCACAGGTGAACAATTCTTGCGATATAATACCTGGCATATAATGGGCAAATAATACCTGGTGATCTGTAGGGCCAAGAAACTCGAGCGAATCCCGAGATTGCACCGTTACCAAAAACAATATTCACTCGCACAGCTGCTATTTACTGCCGTGCAGTTTGGATGTTGCACAGGATCATTTTGAATTAATTAAAAATTAAAACAGAGGATTGGGAATAAAATCCACAATATATTCCAGTTTAGATGTTGCAAGATCAATGGGGAATCTTCAACACAGATTTCAATAATGTATTCGTGCAGGAGAAAGACATCTATAGCAAGTAATTTTCAAAAAATAAATGGCAAGTTTTTTAGTTTTCATTGTTATGAATAAGAAAGATTCTTCCACTCCCCACTTTCGTTTTAAGACGTTTTTAAAAGTTCCCGTTATTTTGGGTCGCACATTATTTCTCATCGAGAATTATCTCATCGAATCAAATGAATCACTATTTTGCAATGCAAAAATAGATAAGTTGATGATTTACATTTATTTATCAACTGAATATGAGTTGATGGTTCATTATAATATAATATATCTATCAGTTTATACATTGATTGAACAATAGAATATGAGTTGAGGGTTCATTAATGATATATCAGTTAGGAGAATAAACCCCCATGAATCACTACCTTTCAATTTATAATGGAGATCAACTATTCGACCAAATATCCAAAAGTAGGTCTCCAGACCCAACAAAATAGAATACAATACATATTTTTCAATAGCTGATACTAATCGGAAAACCACTGATTAATTATTGTCGTGTGTGATCAGGCATCAGGGAAACGATTACAATTGAATCCATAGAAATTTGTAACTTTATCAAAACTAAATGGAAGACTGACGACTTACTGTTTCTCCAAATCTGAGACCATAGCGTCAATGCCTTCCTTTGAATCGTTATGTAGGCCATGGAGTATGGTATTCCTTCCACCATAAAATGCATCGCCCAGTTTTTCCTTTTGTTTCCCATAATTATCCAAATCTGGTTTCATGTTTCTGACCAACCGATTGTACTGCCTTATGGTTGCTTGTTCGTAGTCTGCGAAGCCAGTATCTGGATTTGCCTTTCGTCTCTTCTTTTCCAGACGTTCCGCTTCATCAGCGCCCACATTCAACAGCTTAACTCTATCATAATCTTCTCCCTGAAAAATCATTAAAATATTATTTGAGTACAGTGTAGATCTTTACAGCTTTAACAATTATGTATTTATAGATGACTGAACTACAGAGTGGAAGCAATTCAAATAAATGAAATTTCCTGCAGACCGAACTTTCTTGATAAAATTACGATATCTTGTATAGGAGACTAATATTATTCTTACTATGATACAAAATTTCTAGTACAGTTCTCAAGAACCTAATTATTTTTCATGTGAAAAAGATTTATAAGAGGTTTTACACTCATATTAGTATCAACCAAACTGTAGTACAGACCGTAGACTACCTATACCATAAAGCACGTAGCCTAATGAATAAAAATGTGCCAAATAAAACTATGTGCAAAGTAATCTAACAATCGCACAAGCCAATTTTTAACGATGTGTAAAAAATGTAAATTGAGGAATTAGTATAGATTACTGTAGGGATTAGTATATCAGCTTCAGTCTTGAAACGATTTCATAAACAGAAGCCCAATAAAGACGAGTATTTATCAATGTAACAAAAATCGAATGCAATTATAATTAATGATATCGAAGAAATAAATATTTATTTGGTGAAGAGCAATAAAAAAGCTTTATTGGGAGAAATATTTAAACATATTCGAGTTTTTCAACCAGATTTTTACAAAGCTTAACAGCTTGTCATCCCCACCCTGTAATTTCCCTGTTATTGGTGTGACCAAATCGTCAATTGTTGTCGAATTATAGACCCCGAAAAATGGCCGCCACTCTTAAGTCTCCCGCGTCTCGTTAATTGATAGTTGCGTGACGTAATTCGTTTTTGCAAGCAATAGTTCAGCATGAATCTAACGAAGAATGATTCAAGTTCACGCAGAAAACGTTATGATGGTAATGTGCGTGAATGGTGTCGAAAAATTAAAGACGTCGTCAGTTGAAATGACTTCTGCAATCGTTATGATCCATGACAACTCGGCCTCACAGTGCTGGTGCAACCAAATGGTTTTTACAGCAAATCAAATTGGATAGTTTCGATTACCCACCATACCAGCCTGACTTGGCCATTAGTCGTCACTAAACTTACTTTTTCCCAAACTCAAGACATGACTTAGAGGGCAGAGCTTGCAAACTAACGAGAAGCTTCAAAGCAACGTATTGACCAACTTGTATAGAAATTGAAATTGTCTTTATTCTTCTTCTTAGAAAGTACAAACTATATACAATATACATTTAGAAAACTTGAAAGAAGTTCCTCACACGGGCAAAGCCTATGTACAATTTCAACCAATAATAAGCACTAAACCATGACATATTACAAAAATAAAAGAAACAGAGCAATAATAATTATTAATTACAAGATAATATCTTACTTACAGACGTAAAATAATAATTGTATTAGGATACAACAAGAAATTAAACCTAAAAGAGACATTCCAAACACACTCAAAATCCCTCAACACACCGTAAACATTAAATTTCGTATAAATTCATTTTCACTTTCCTATTTATTTATATTCTATATTAATTTTTAATACTCCATTTCCTCACGAATATCATTTGTTTGAGATGGCTTATTTCATTACTTTCAGGATGATTTTTTATTAACTCTGGTAGCTTAGGGAAAAGCATATTGATTTTATAATACGAGGATGCTGTTGTGAATGTTTTAAGCAGTCTAGGAGTGATGATACCTGTGTTCAGAGCAGTTCTTGTTTGGTAATTGTAGCGGATATTAGTGAATAAACAAAACTTGCGCTTAAAATATACAAAATCATGGTTTTGACATAGAGTTGAGTAATGTTAAGAGCTTGGATTGTTTTCTTTTCTTTCCAAAACTGAAAATTAATAAAAAAAATTGCAATAGACAAGACAAGAGTTCAAACAAATAGGATAATCATAAACATTATCCCCTCCTGGGGAGCACAACACCTGTCGAGGGGCTTGTGTATTCCCGTGACCCGGAGAGCAATACCGGCGGTAGTGAGACTACCAGTAGGTCCACCCAAGCCGGACAGGTCGAAGGGTAGGAGTCAGACGAAGAAGTGCTCCAAAGAAGACGTCGTTGGGCTAATCCCCCACATGTCGGTTTACATCGGATTCAAAGTACTACAACTAGCCTCGGACGGGACAGGAATTTACGGATTAATAAAAGGACAAGCCATTTTATCAGATTCGGGACATGGAACGTGAGAACCCTTACAGGAAAGGAGGTGGAGATGGTGGAAGAAATAAAGAGATATAAGATGAAGGTGTTGAGGATTTGTGAGACAAGAAGAAGGGGAGTGGGAGAGAGTGATTTGGATAATGGTTATGTCATGAGATACTCAGGAATAGCAGAAGGAAGAAGGGCATGTGGTGGAGTGGCGATTGTGGATGATGGAGATACCAACACAAGAGTCAGAAGCTGGGAAGCAACAAGTCCTAGAATAATTGGAGTGGATCTAGACCTGGAAGAAAAAATTAGCATCATTCAAGTTTATGGATTTACTGATGATGCAAGTGTGGCAGATAAAGATGAATTTTGGTTGCAGCTGGAGAGAGAAACATTTGAAGCTGAAGAATCAAGGAAACTCATAGTGATGGGAGATTTCAATGGAAGAATTGGAAAGGATGAACAAGATGGACATGGGAGTATGAGAAAATATGGCTGTGAGACAGTAAAAAATGATAATGGACAGCGTCTGATTGAGTATTCATCACAACATAATCTTCTCATTGGAAATACTTCGTTCATACACAAATAAAAATCATAAAATCACATTTGTAGGAGAAGGTCGAGAAGCAGAAAGTATGATTGATTATATATTGTATCAAGGAGATCTTAGGTGTGCTGTAAGGGATGTCAAGGTGATCAGAGGAGCTGAGCTGGATACTGATCATAGGCTTCTAGTGGCAGACACAGGCTTTGTAGAGAGAAAGGACGGCAGGCAGACGGCATACGTGAGAATCAAGCACGAAGAATTAAGATCCAGGGAGAATAGAGAAAGGTACCAGACAGAGCTCTCAGCCCGTATAGAGAACTGGCAAAACCAGGAAGAAAGATACACCGATGTGGATAAATTCTGGAGTGACTTGGCGGCTCCGTGACTGGAGCTGCCAAGGAGGTATGTGGTGAGAGGAAAGTAGAAAAGTTTAAAAAGAGAACAAGGTGGTGGACAGAAGAAGTGAAGAGAAAGGTTAAAGAGAAGAAAAAAGCATATAAGAAATATAAGATTTCAGAACGTATGTGGAGAAACGGAATGATGCGAAAAGAAGTGTTAAATTGGCAAAGATACAGGCATGGGAAGAATTTGGTAGAGATCTACAGGACCAGCATGGACAGGATAATGGCCGAGCCTTCTGGAAAACAGTAAAACACCTGAGAGGAAAGTTTAGAAAGAAGGTAAGAACAATAGTGTGTAAGAACAATCTGTGTCCCGATTAGTCAGAGAAATCATTATTTATGTTAAGTTACATTTACATTTGCAGGTAAACTTACTTTTTGTTCAGCTTGTTTTTTCTGCTCTTCGTCGTTGAGTATCCATTCAGCTTTCCTACGCCGTGCCTCCCAATTCGATGGTAGTTTGTTGCGTTTGTCTTCTTCTACAACTTCTTGATGGTTCAATTGCCGAGCTTCATTCTGCAGTTAACAAAAAAGTAGCTTATTCAATAGATCTTGGCATTCAATAACTTGTTAGTAGTATTAGGTTGTGATTTCAGATAAAAAATTAGCAGCCTAGTGTAATGATGCCAAATTGTTTAGACTCCTAAACAAATTATGAGTCTAGTGAGCCTAGTGCAATTAGCATTGTAATGGGCTCCCAACTCACTCGGACACGCTGATTGCATAAGAGAGCGCCGGACTTGACTTTGGTGAAGAAGAAACCGTACGGCGCTTATATATGGGGATTTCTAGAAAAATGTTTTCATCTGCTTAAAGAAGGCTTGTTAAAAAAAGGGGGGATCATTTATATAGTTGTTGATTTCTTGATCCATTTTCGAACAATTCCAATCACAAACCATTCACGCTACCTATATATATTATTTCAAAATCTCATTGAACTTGGCAATAGTAAAAATATAATGAGGTATTTGCATTTATCTCTGACTCGTTTTCAGGTTCCATTCAACATTTTGTGGCAGCAATGCAATTGGATGTTATTCTTATACTCTGATTCATAATAATTATGAGTATTTAGAATAAATTCTAGTTCAGTATTCAAGTATGAATATTCAAAAATTGTTCAGTTTCAGTATCAAATTACAATATTTATCAATTTTTTAGTAGTCTACTTCAGCTTCGGCTATTTATTTAGTTTTACTTCAAACCACTAATCACTAACTAATAACGTTACCAAATCAAACTTGGTATAACTATCTTCTTATTTCATTGATCAGTTTTTTCTAAGTCTGGTCATGAGAAGGGAACCAGAAAATAGTCATTCATCAGCTTTATACCATAGTAGAATAGGGTGAAACACACCTCAATGAAAATAGCGGAATGACAGGGTATACCGCTATACTTTCTGGAAGATATAATATCTATAGAAAAGACGAAATTCCTGCACTATTGTCTATTATTGGAGGCAATACTCTATGCAAAAATGTTTTGTTACAATAATAATTGATTCCTCCACAATCAAGTTCAGAAGACAAGATTCTGGAAGTATATGAAACGATTTTTTCCAAGAATTTCTATAACTGTATTTATTTTTGAACAAAGCCAAGAGTTTGGAAAGTCATGCATTGTACAATAATATTGACACAAGTCAAATACATAGCCTCATTTACATTGGTACATTACATTGTGTTAAAATAGTCCAGGCAATGAATGCTCAAAAAAGGGTATAGAGGGAAAATTTTGGAAGACAATTTTTGACCCCGCAGTTCTGTTAAGGGTAGTGAGGAGGTAAACACAGAGCTTAATTTGTGCCGAAACTCTGCTGGCCACGATGACATCACGGGCAAAATTCTAAAGTACTGTGGGGAAGAACTAACTACGCCACTACTGGACAAAGTAAATTCGTCTATGGAACAGGCTGCATTCCCAAAAAACCTCAAAATCGCTAAGATCTACCCAAAATTTAAAGGTGGAAATAAAAATGATGCAAAGAATTATAGACCAATTGCTAATCTTCCAGTGACATCTAAGATCATAGAGCGGGCAATATACAACCAACTGATGACTCACCTGGAAAGCAACAAATTACTGACTGTGAGAGAACATGGATTCAGGAGGGGTCTTATCACTACTACAGCTATATTAGAACTATGCAATGACATAAATAGCATATGGGAAACGCACAAAACAGCCACTGGACTCTTCATAGACCTGCAAAAAACATTCGACTCCATAGACTGGAACATCTTAAAATTAAGATTGAAAAAGTTGAGAATTGAGGGTAAGGCACTTGAATGGATCGAGAACTACCTATCAGAAAGACTACCTACAGTATGTGGAGATTGACCACCATAACAACAACTTCACCACTACCTACAAATCTTCGCTTCGCCCAGTGACCAGAGGTGTACCCCAGGGATCCATACAGGGCCCTCTACTCTTCCTGGTGTACATAAATGATTTTCCAAAAGAACTACAGAGTGAGAAAAAAATGCATCTTATTTGCGGATGATACCACAATACTTATCCCATCTGAGAAGACCACACCAATAACAAATATAATTGAACCGGCAATAGAGGAAGTAACCACAATATGCAATAGACTACAACTAACTATGAACAAAAACAAAACAGTCCACCTCAAATTCACACCTACAGGAAATGACGCAGAAACGGAACATATAGATGACAACATAATGACGAAAAGCTCCACAAAATTCCTTGGCATACTAATGGACAGCCACCTGACATGGCAGCACCATATAGACCACCTTAGTAAGAAATTATCCTCAGCAGCCTATGTGATCCGAAGAATACGACACATCTTAGATGAAGGCACTGCCTTTATTGCCTATCACTCACTATTCGCATCGCACCTTCGTTATGGCATTGCGGCTTGGGGTTCAACAGCACAAACAAACCTTGAAAGAATACTGAGAATCCAGAAAAGAGCGATAAGAACGGTAAAGATCGATAAGAAAGATCAATCTAGGTGTTGTTCATCATTTCATTCAAATTTTTAAAAGTGAGATTGTGCCCATTTTACATGATGACCAGGTGTCCACTGTAAAAATTGATAAATTTTTCTGTGAAATTATCAGTGTTTTTGATTCTATTTTTCCAGTCAAGTCAAGAAGTGGCCGGATGAGCTCTCATGCCCAAACCAGGAGAACTAGAAGGAAAAATGTTGGAGACTGGTTCTCACAAGAATTGAACATGTTCAGGTTTGCTGTATCTCTTCTGTACCAGAACTATGAGTTGACTCAGGACAGAATGGCTAAAGAAGTAGCATTTAGCAGGTACTTAAGGGCACGGAAGCTTCTCAATCAGGAGGTGGACCAAGCAGTTAAGAGGAAAAATGCTGATGCTATACTTGACTCTCAGAACCCATGTAAATCGGCCTGGAAGCTTATTAACAAGTGCAGAGCGTCTACACAGCCTCAATGTGATTTCAGTCCATGTTATGAACAGTCACTATCTGAACTCCGTGGAGGCCATTCTTCAACAGATTCCAGTGACTCAGCCAAATGGTGTTGGAAATGTAGAAGCGCAACCCGCTGTCTTTTCTGTATGGAGGAGAGTCTCGAAGAATGATGTATTGAAAATAGTGACTGCTTTTAAAAATTCACCTTCTCAGGACATCTATGGATTTACTGTGGCTTTCTTGAAATCAGTGGTTGATGAGATGGCACCTCATCTTGCCAGTGTCTTTAGTCAGTGTCTTAAACTGGGCTACTTTCCGAATTGTTTGAAGTTGGGTAAAACTGTACCTATATACAAAAAGGGAGATGAGAAGGACAAGAATAACTTCCGACCAATTACTGTTACCCCCTTACTCGGAAAAATCTTAGAGGTTGCCATGAAGGATCAGCTAATGGACCATCTTGAGAGGAATAGTTTGCTGTCTGATAGACAACATGGCTTTAGAAAGTCCAAGTCCACACAAACCGCCCTGCTGGCCCTGATCAACGAAGTCATTGATGCATTCGAGAGTGGAGATTCTGTGGCAGTGAGGCTGTGTGACCTATCACGTGCTTTTGACTGTGTGTCTCATGAGCTTCTCCTTGGAAAGTTGAGTCAGTATGGTATAACGGACATTGTTGCTGACACTTTCAAGTCCTATCTTTCTGACAGAAGGCAGATAGTGAATGTTCGGGGTGCATCATCTGGCGAACTGCATGTACGGCATGGGGTACCGCAGGGCTCTGTCCTGGGGCCAGTCCTGTTCATCCTGCATATGAACGATTTGAGAGTCGGCGGAAGTGAGCTGCTGTTTGCGGATGACACAACCCTTGTTGGGAGAGGATCCTCGCCTGCAGCTGCCACCTTGAGTTGGAGGAGTCCTTTGCTGGTGCAGAACGCTGGTTTCAGGAGAACAAGCTGTTGCTCAACGTCGGCAAGACACAGAATATCATGTGCACTCTGAGAAACCACTTCAATCATTCATTGAATGAACCGGTGAAGCTTCTGGGATTTAACATCGATCCAAAGTTAACATGGAGTGCTCATGTGGATGCTGTATGCAGAAGGCTGTCTCGTGTGATCTACCTGTTGAGAAGACTGAGGTGCTTGCTGACTGAGGAACATTTGATTATGGCCTATTATTCACTGTTCCATAGTCACATTATATGGAATACTGCTGTGGGGACACTCTTCACACTGTGAGAGTATTCTTATGCTGCAGAAGAAGGCAGTTCGGATATTGTCATCCAGTGGTCATCTGGAGCACTGTAGGCCACTCTTCGCCAGACTTGGGATTCTCACAGTTTTTAGCCAGTTCATCTTTGCTTCCCTGGTTGGTATTAGGAATACCAATCTGACAGTGAATTTGAGGGGGTTGCAGAGTGCCTACTCACTTCGAAATGCTCTCGAAGTCAATGTTCCTCGATGTAGGCTAAGTAAGGCTCAGAACTGTTATCCCAATATCGCTATTAAAATGTTTAATATGCTACCTCCATCTGTGCGTCATTTGAGTGACAGTGAGTTTAAGAGGAGACTCAAGTCCTGGCTGCGTGCCAGACCATACTACTCCTTGAGTGAATTTTTTCTAAGTCTGGTCATGAGAAGGGAACCAGAAAATAGTCATTCATCAGCTTTATACCATAGTAGAATAGGGTGAAACACACCTCAATGAAAATAGCGGAATGACAGGGTATACCGCTATACTTTCTGGAAGATATAATATCTATAGAAAAGACGAAATTCCTGCACTATTGTCTATTATTGGAGGCAATACTCTATGCAAAAATGTTTTGTTACAATAATAATTGATTCCTCCACAATCAAGTTCAGAAGACAAGATTCTGGAAGTATATGAAACGATTTTTTCCAAGAATTTCTATAACTGTATTTATTTTTGAACAAAGCCAAGAGTTTGGAAAGTCATGCATTGTACAATAATATTGACACAAGTCAAATACATAGCCTCATTTACATTGGTACATTACATTGTGTTAAAATAGTCCAGGCAATGAATGCTCAAAAAAGGGTATAGAGGGAAAATTTTGGAAGACAATTTTTGACCCCGCAGTTCTGTTAAGGGTAGTGAGGAGGTAAACACAGAGCTTAATTTGTGCCGAAACTCTGCTGGCCACGATGACATCACGGGCAAAATTCCAAAGTACTGTGGGGAAGAACTAACTACGCCACTACTGGACAAAGTAAATTCGTCTATGGAACAGGCTTATCACTACTACAGCTATATTAGAACTATGCAATGACATAAATAGCATATGGGAAACGCACAAAACAGCCACTGGACTCTTCATAGACCTGCAAAAAAACATTCGACTCCATAGACTGGAACATCTTAAAATTAAGATTGAAAAAGTTGAGAATTGAGGGTAAGGCACTTGAATGGATCGAGAACTACCTATCAGAAAGACTACCTACAGTATGTGGAGATTGACCACCATAACAACAACTTCACCACTACCTACAAATCTTCGCTTCGCCCAGTGACCAGAGGTGTACCCCAGGGATCCATACAGGGCCCTCTACTCTTCCTGGTGTACATAAATGATTTTCCAAAAGAACTACAGAGTGAGAAAAAAATGCATCTTATTTGCGGATGATACCACAATACTTATCCCATCTGAGAAGACCACACCAATAACAAATATAATTGAACCGGCAATAGAGGAAGTAACCACAATATGCAATAGACTACAACTAACTATGAACAAAAACAAAACAGTCCACCTCAAATTCACACCTACAGGAAATGACGCAGAAACGGAACATATAGATGACAACATAATGACGAAAAGCTCCACAAAATTCCTTGGCATACTAATGGACAGCCACCTGACATGGCAGCACCATATAGACCAACTTAGTAAGAAATTATCCTCAGCAGCCTATGTGATCCGAAGAATACGACACATCTTAGATGAAGGCACTGCCTTTATTGCCTATCACTCACTATTCGCATCGCACCTTCGTTATGGCATTGCGGCTTGGGGTTCAACAGCACAAACAAACCTTGAAAGAATACTGAGAATCCAGAAAAGAGCGATAAGAACGGTATAAGGAGTGGATAGGATTGAGCACTGCAGAGACCTATTCAAGAGCAGCAAAATTCTGACAGTCATATCGCTTTATATTTTGGAATCAATAGTACAAGCAAGGAACTCAAATCCCACTCTAAGATCAGATCTTCACAGCTACAACCTGCGAAACCAACACAACCTAAATCTACCCCAACACCGACTAAGAAAATATAGCAGATCCCCAACATATGCAGGGTCTTTTTTCTACAACTTCCTACCTGAAAACCTGAAATCAATCACAGGAAATAGAGTTTTCGTAAAACAGCTCAGAGGATATTTGACTGACCGGCCAAACTACTACATAAATGAATATGTAGATGGACATAAATAGGCCTACATACACAGGAGATTATCCTTAAAATATGACGACTCATACAGCCACAGGACTGCTGGGAAGACGGATAAAGTAAAGTGTAACCAAACAACTTCTTCAACAAATCAAACGGTATAATTTTGTTCACCCACCATACAAACCTGACTTGACCACTAGTAGCATAGGCTATACACCTTCCCCAAACTCAACTCAAGACATGACTTTTGGGGCAGATCTACCAAACTAACAAGGACCTCCAAAAAACGCCATAGGCCATTTTAGCTATTAGGCGACAGCATTTCATAAAGATGGTTATTTTAGGCTATTATATTTTGAATGGGTAATAGATAATTTCAATTTAATTTAGTTTTATCCACCCTAGAAGGCTAAACAACAAATGAGACACCTTCACAAACATTATTCTTATCAATTCAAGTCATAATAGTTTAGGTTATTAGCCTTCAACTAGGTGTTAATATAAGAATGGAAAAAAATACGGTACAAAATTAGTTTGGGAGTTTCTCAGATTTCAAAGTTTTGTATAATAAATATAGAACGGACAAACATAACCTAATAGGTTCTGTTTAAAATATGGAAGAAAATGTTAAGGATGTTATGTTTCGGCTGTTGAATGGCTTTGATAAATTTAAATAAAAAACACAATTAACGGAAAGCTGGAATACCATAGGGCCTAGGCTACAATATTAAATTAGGTAATGACACTCCTTAATATTTGTTTTACATAGGATGTAGGGCAAAATTCAAGGATTCAATCCTAATATAGCCTAAGTTTTATCAAATACATTTCACTTTAACACAATTTAAAATATTCAATGTTAAATAATAAGTGGAATCAATGCTATAATGAAAACAATGTACTGTAGTTAAAAGGTAAGGTAGGTTATCTAAAGAGGTTAGGCACATAAGTCTTAGGTATTTAATATAAATATAATAAGAATATATTAGCTTGTTAAATGCTCAAAAAATCAGAAAAGTGAAAATTATGTGGTACTTACTCTTTTTAAATGCAATTCTTTCAACCTTTTCATACGATCAGCAAGTTTATCAGCAGTTGACAAATTAGATGAACTGCACTCAGCCATGTCCTTGGTTATTTGGCTTAAATATGGCCAAGTTATAAATTATACTACACTTATTTATTGTTACAAATTTGATAATTAATTTTTAGAAATCCTTTAAAAGCATTCAAATATAATGGTTGCGGATGCTATTAACAAGGAGACAACACTCTTCCTTGCTTACCACGCTTTTACTTCTTTATACTTTTAAGTTTCAACTCCACATCCACAACACAGAATAAGTATATGTATACTGTCACAGTATACATACAGTACGGAAACTTGGCTATATCCTGACGCCAAAATCCGCCATCTTGTTAGGAAGCGCCGCATTGTAATAGTATTGATAATATGTTCGGATCACTTCAATGATCCGGATCAATTGATCTCGTTCACTGCCACGAGCCAATCAGAAGACCAGGATTGGAACTTCCCAAGGTCACGTGACGTGTTTAGTATTGGGGTCATGTAAAAAGCATTGGTTAGATGGGCGATTGATTACAAGTTTCCATTCTGTATATTCTGTGATACTGTGTCCACAAGCCACAAGCACCACAAAGTAGAAGCTATTCTGTGATCTGTGGTAGACTGGTAGAGGATTTTTTCTTCTCTGTGCAAGCACACAAGCAACAACGTTAGCGCATGCGCTCTGCCTTGAATAGTAGTACCATCATTAGCCACTTGGCATGTCTACGCTTGAATCCAAGCATCCAAGCAGAGACTTGTTAGAAAATAATCTGTTTTCCTTTTCTTCATAGCCCAAATTATATAACTTTTAACTTATACATTTCAAATTTATTTCTTTTTAAATATTGTAAACCAATAGATTTTGTATTTCTTAGAATGATTTCTTCTTTTTATTTAGTATTTCATAATCTAGAAAAAAAACGCGGGAGCAAATTTTTCTGTCCGATTACGAGATTTGGCAGAAATAGCTGAAAACTGGAAAATGAGCCGAAAATACGAGGTTTTTGGGCCATTCTGTATCTAGCACAAGGAAATTTTGCATGAAAAAATTGGTTCTGGACTTCTCTTATGTAGGTACCCAAATAATATATTAAAAAATCAGAACTACAATATAAATTGCATGCACCAATGTTTATAGTGACTCGACTAGTAATGAAATTGTAAAACCTTACTTCCCGATATGTCACATAATAATGATCGAAGTGAATAAGATGATCAGTTGATTAGCATTCATTATTCACGTACGTACACGAAATCCAAATGGTATCTTGTGAGGCTACTAACAAATTAATAATAAAAATCTTATATTAGTAGACTACTGAAACTGAATGTAAAAAATATTGTTAATTAGGAGTCAATCAACATCAACTTGTAAGTAAAATAGGCTATTTCTTTTAAGAGACTAATAAATTGAAGTGTATACTCCAAATACTGGATATAACTAGGATTGAATGTATAATGACTGTTATGATTGAGTTCATTCACGCTAAATTCAGCCTAGTTTATTGCCCATACTGTTGATAGAAATAATGTAGTTGACAGTCCATTGAAAATACAACTTAAGTTAAATATAACAATATTGAAAGAGTCAATTCTATGTAATTGGTAAGAAAAAAATCGTATCCATCGTAACAAACCTCCCAAGAAGCTGCTAAGCGTTATGAGAAAGAGTAAAATTTAAAAAAAAAACATTTGAAAAGTCTCTCCTATTAATTATTAGTTTTTTCTTGTCGTCAGGACTATATTTGATGAACGAGATCCTTTATCGTGACTATAGACTGTGGTCTAGAGTTCAAATCCTTTCTTTGTTTCGTTAATAAATACCTTTAATTTGTTACCCGACCACCCTATTTCGGACAGTGTCAGATCCCCTTTGTTTTACTTACAGTTCAAAAACTTTTCATTATACAAATGACCACAGAATTTCACTTGATAGGTGGATATTTAATGAGTTGATCACTAGGGGATTGAGACGAATAAACGGTAATAAAGAAAACTGATAAATTAAAACTTTAAATCCCATGATTTCATTGGATAAGAATTAGCGTGAAAGATCTACTGAATCATGCATAACAATGAAACTTTATCAACTAATTTTTATCAATTGCTAGGTAGAAAATACTGTATAAGTCTACAATGTTACTGTTACAGTATAAATAAAATTGTACATATTGACTGTATACAATATCAGGTTTCAGTTTGATCAATGAAATTAGATAGAACTTGGAACTCATACATTTATATCATCATACATTTCCACTTTCTGAAATTATAATTCTTTGAAATAACTAAAGTACTGTATAAACTATTGGAGTCTGAAGAGCAAACAAACTCATGTAGGAAAGAGTCATGAGTCTATAATATGATGATGAAAAAACAATATCGAAAAGTGTAGGCTAGAGAGCGGCGGGTTGGAGAATAAATAAGTCATGTTAATGGATATTAATGGCAGAACCAATCTTTTAATGGAATAATGTGATAGTGGATTGCAAGATTTTACGGTCAGATACAGGTTTTGTTGTTGGAATCCTGAATTTTCTCGCTTGGTTTTTGTTTTTGTAATGTTCACTTTTTTTATTCAAGTCAGATTCCCAAAATTTTAATGATAATATGTTCACTTTTCTTTTTGCATGATCGAACATCTTAAGATAAGTAGATAATACAAGTAATTAAGATATTTCTAAAGAACTATTTTGTTGAATGTTGAACAAGAGAACAGTAATAGATAGGTTGTGGCCGCTGCTTATGCTGAGTAAACTATTTGGTTTGAGTTCATTTCCCATCAACAAGAAAAACTACGCTAATTTAGGCTTTAAAGTTCAATTTCTGACTTTTATTTGGAGTATTATAATTCACACTTTTATAATGTTTATTGAACCTTTCAGCAAATACGGTTTCAATGAAATGTTCAAACTGTTTTTGATTTTCCTATTTTACTACATATGCATTTCTACAGAATCAGAATTCCTATCCAGCATTCACCAGCTTTACAAGTATGACACAAGAATTGATCAATTCAAATATTATCACAAGACTAAAAATTACGGAATCAAGTACCTTATTACTCTGATAATATTGAGATTGGTATTTGGAGTTGTTCCTTCAGCATATGAGAGACTAATCCCAGTATTTGATTGGGGAAAACTATTAAAGATTTTTTGCCGTGAATTTTACCTGTGTTTGTTTTATTCGATCCATTATACCTGTATATTCATTTTGAAAGATCTCAAAGAGAGATTTCAATGCCTTTCTTATGAATGGTATTTTCTTATTTTGAACCCTTCGAAATGCACACCTACAAAACTTGAGAATATTCGGATATTGCATTCCGAGTTGCAAGAAATCACGAATGTAATGAATTCTATTTGCGACAAGAGATCTTGCATTTTGGTTGCTTTGACTACATTTCATATTTTTCACACGGCATACCATTTGAGTCTTCATCATAAATTTTCGTCATCGTACCAATATGGAGAAGAGGTTTCGCGTATAGCAAACATTGTCATTTTTGTTCTCCTTATAAGAGCTGCCAATGATTTGATCGAAATGGTGAGTACCGTTTTGCAGTGTTAGCATTATAGAAGCTTCAATGACCTTATTCATTTACATATTCTATTCATTTACTGATTCATACAACTACAATTTTATGATAATTTTTCACCCTTTTGTCAGTAAAGTGACCCCGATTTATTATCAATATTAATAATGAATAGGAAATTATAGGTTCAGAATCCACCAATTTTTGTAGAATGGTTATCTTCTTCAATTAGAATGTCAATAATTAGAGATATAATATTGGGGACCGAGCTTCGCTCTGGAGTACAAACGCATAAAAAAATTATTACGAAAAAAGAAATTATAATAACATTCATAGTTCATACAGAAATGTTCTATCTAATCACAGTAAATTGAGTTTAATTCCCAGAAGAATGCAAAAATTTCCCTCACAAAGGCCTGGTTGCACAGAAGCCGGTTAAATTTTAATCCTGATTAATTTCACTTGAACCAAATCAGAGAAGACCATTTCAAAAAGATGGATCTACTGAAATTAATCAGCATTGAAAATAACCCGGATTTTTTGCAACCGGCACTAAGTACCTGATTGAATGATTACAAAAGTTTAACAGCTGAGTCATAATTCTGACACAGTCCCACACAAATGAACTCGCTCACTCACTTCCATCATCAACAGACGACGAAATAATTATTATCATCTGTTTTTCCAAGGATGAATATTAATTATCCGTTTAGTGTCTTTCAGCGAGTTCTCCCAGGGATGAGACCTAGTGCATTATATTATAAACCTACTATGTTCTGAATTTCGTGAGAATCGTTAGAGTCGTTTTCGAGATCCGGTGAAATACAAACATATAAACATCTAAACAGAAATTGCTCGTTTAATAGTATAGGATACCGTACTTTTGATATAGTACTATCATAATTATTAAATCACTAGCACTTTTAGTTGAAATGTTTTTATAAAATTATACTACAAAGTTTTATATTATATTATTGTATGTATAAATGTATTATAGTACACTTTTTTATTGCAGAGTGCAGACATTGTCGATTCTCTATCAATTACTTCAATAGCCAGACTTTCGATTGATTGCCAAGAGCAGGTAAATGAAATTGAAGTATACATTATTATCATCACAATCATACTCCTCATCTGAGGAGGAAATTCAATTTTATTGAAACCTCGTATTCACAATATAATAGGGTAACTTCTTTAGTAAGGTTTTATCATAAATAATTTCATATCAATGTCTGGTACGTAAATGACTTTCATAAATAAATTATGTATTTCATCATTAATATAATAGTTATCTATAGGCTATACTTGTGAAAATTAAATGTCCAAGTCATTCTAAAAAATGACTTAATACCCTAAAAATGATAGTAAAATCACTATTCAATATTTTCCAAAAACTGTTACGTGAGCTATCAGGAAGGATGAACATTTCAATCCATTGAAGATTGAATTCTGAGATTGTCATTAGTCGAAAGCCGATAGTTTTACCTAGATTTTTGTTTCGATTCAGATCTTTTGCATAAAATAAGGAAAGACTCATTGTCTCCCTCTTTGTTCCTTACTCCGAGTCAAGGGTACAAAGAACCATGCTTCAAGAGGCCTAGTCAAAATGAGCTTTCAACTGAATATTATCAAATTGATTAAGAGAAAAATTGAAGGTTTAAAAAATGGATTAGGAAATTATACATTTTTCAAATTTATGAGGCAAAACATGATTATGAATGGTACGGTTCAACTTATTATTGTGGGCTACTGATGAAAAATAGCCACCTACTAAACAAAATAAGTGCTGTATAAAAATGTGCCTCCAAGTGTATTTTTTAATCGTACCGAATCTATTAGATATTGTTTTAGAAATGCATAAATACAATCATGATTTGAAGAATATTTATGTATTCAATTTCCAATGTTACAACACCAATTTTACAGGAAAAATAGCAGAAAAAACAGATACAAGCAAAAAAACGAAAAAATAAGTATTTATTTTATAAGTATCAATAAATTATTATTGGTAGGCCCACTAATTTACTGATTTTGGTTTTGTAACAGACTCAAATAAATAATCGAATTAATTGCAGGTTTGCTTCATGTACGAATGTGTAAGAATGTACCCTCTAGCTATAACTGTCTGCGGTTTTCCAGCAAGTTCAAGAATTTGGCCAATCGTAAGTGGTGTACTAAGCTATACTTTCTCATAGTTCTCAATAGTACCAGAGACAAACAAAGAGACTTACGCTTATCCTTTCTCTATGATAGTACTATAGAGAAGCAAAATAAATAGCATAGTTCTTATATGTTATAGTACGTATAAAATTTGATTTATTAGTGATTCAATTTTAAAATACCTACATTAAAACAGTACAAATGAAAATTGACAAATGTACGAACGAGAATTTTTATAATTTTGTATTACTAGTGGATTGAAAAAATTGCTGAAAATAATTTCTGCATGGATGTAAATTGAGTGAGTTAAGAGTTGCGTAAAAGGTAATGATGACGTGAGTCGGTCTAGTAGAAAGGTCATATAAATATAACCGTCATATAATATTATAATGATTTTTCATGGGATGAATGAAGTTGAGGCCAACAAGCGGTGAAAACCATAATGTGGAGGAAACTTGCAAAATGTATGAAGATATTATGATGTAGATCCACTTTAGCCTTGGAGGATATTTTTAATGAAATTATAATTTACTTTCCAGGTGTTGATGGAAGAAATTAATATTTGGATTGCATCAATCCAAGTTGAGCAGGAATTCAAGAGAATATCGACTAGGACAAAAATTCAATTTCTGAATTGGGTCATATGGAATAATTCTTGAGCATGAATAAACGAAAAACACCAGCAGCAATGTCAGGAGAGCAAAGAGCACAGCCATTCACGTCATTATTTGAACGTGATTTTCTGGCAGATCGTGGAGACATCGAATAGTATTCAAATATGGAGTAGATCGACACTTTGGAATAGTAACTATTTTTTTACAGACTCGATGCGGTCTCTTATCTCGAATTGAGTTCGACATTACTACAGTACCGTACAGTTGACTATAAAATTACCCTGATATTTGCAACAATGATTTTACATCTCATACTGAGCATTTTGCAGAAAAGTGAAATACATAAGTTATACATACATAGGCTAATATACTTAGAATGATAACTATAGGCTATGGAATTTCTAACTTCACATTAAAAGTGATACGGAAAGTAAGTGTTTATTATACATGAATGAACAGATCTTATCTTAAATCGAAACAGGAATGATAACTAGAATTGAAATATAATTTAAATTAACTCGGCATACCTAAAGTATATAACATTGTAGTAGAGATTTACAGGCAAATCATCTTAGAATACACATTCAGTTCAACGTTCCCTGTTGAAAACCTGGAAAATACATTTCAAGTATTAAAAAAAAGAGATAACGTCATTGATAGGAAAAGCTTTCACTTTTTATGATAAAATTCATTCAAGATTACTTCTTGTAGTAAAAAGGGCTAAAATCGATCAAATAGATAATAACTTTGGTGCAACTGAATTCATTGCTATATAATTATTTGGATTAATGCGAAACTAGCGCTCCTTATTCAAGTAAAACATAACCAATTATCACTAATCTTATAAATTACAAACAATGGTATTTGTATATTAAAAGTATTCTTAAAGACTATTGCCAGTAGCTGAGTCGTTACGAAGGAAATTTTGAATGTTGTTTCGCAGCAATGTTGGTCCACTCAACAAATACTGAAAAAGGGACGTTACGTGAATCAATTCCGAAACAACTGAATTTTTCTGGATTATTGAACAACTTAAATACAGAAAGTGGATTTTCCAACCCTGGAACCTTTTACAGGAAGCTCCATAGACCTCGAATTTATATGAGAACTACAAGAAACACTCACAGCTTTTGACACAATGATCGAATCTTATCGTACAATAGCTAATTATCCTCAGCAAGTCAAGTTGGTTCAAAACCATGCATTATAACCCAAATTGTATATAGAGAAAAAAAAATTCTTGTGTGTATTTAACACATCTCCCTACACAAGAAAATGGCCAATTTCTAAACTCAATAATATTCCATAACCCATTATTTTCAGAAACCCATTATAAGACAACGTGCTTGGTCTTAAATTGTGGAACATAATCATTTCTCTCATTTTGCATTGCATAATACATTGAAAAATATGTTTTTATCTCCAACCATGTTGTAATATAAACTAGTTGAATGTTTGTTGAAAACCATAATCTTGAGTCATTATAAATTCAATATGAGATGTGTGAGTTGGTGAGTAATAACTTTGCTTATATTATCAAACTTGTCAAACTTTTGATAGTAGTAAACTGTTGGTTGCTTCCTTTAGAGTGAAAATTTATAAATTGAATGATAACCTCACTTGGAAATTATGAAAAACTAGTATTATGAGAAAAGAAACTAGTAGAAGAAGAAACTAGTAAATTATGAAGTTTCGAATTAAAAGTTTTTGGTAACACCTGATTCCTTCAAATTATATTTTCAACCTATATAATAAATGAAATAGCTAATGACAGAATGTTATTTCAATCATTCTCCATACAATAGTTGGTTGATTTTGAACCTAACAGGTTAGCAATGTGATACTGTACTGTACTTTGCTTGAGTGGTCGTAGTATACAGCAGTTTTATATTGTCTTTGAAGCACTCATGAGTTGAGACTTTGCTTTCCATTCGAAGAAATTACAGCGTTGCCAAATCGTAAACATATTTTCGCAATGTTTTCAATTTCATCAAAAGAATAAATTTTCTTTGAATTCTACGACCCTGAAACTTGGATGCACAATTGGATGTCAGCACAACTGGGATGTCGGGGATGTATTCTATTTATCTATTTCTGTAGTTAAATAAGACATTTGAGTAAGTTGAAATTTTACACGATTTGGCAAAACTGTGATTTCTTTGGATGGATGGCTAAGTTTCAACCCATTTTATACAGACTATAAGACACGTGCTAGCTCGCTACGCTCGCTCGCTTGGTGTCTAACTCTACATCTTACTCGTACGTTTAAGACCCTAATTATAAAACTGTTGAATAAAATACTATCAAAGTTGGTTTTTTTCGTTTTATAAAATCAAGAAATTTTTCTCATATCACGGTCTCGGTAGTTTATTTATGATGATTGTTTATCACAACTTGGCACAATGGATGTGAACGCATTACCATTTGTCAATTGAGAAAGATATCGGGCTCTAAATCCAATGGAGAAGCGTGCCTACTATAAACTTTTTATATCATTGATTGAAGACAAAAATATATTTTCTGACAAGATACATTATTTTTTCAAAGCAAGAACATATTGCAAATCTGATGAATCTTCTCATTATCCTTATGTAAATCATTAGTGAGTAGGATCAATCTTAACATGTTCTTATACCTGTTAAGGTTGCTTGAAACGTGAGTATGCTGGAGTTTTCTAATTGAACAATTAACTTAGTTTCTCTAAGGCTCGCCACTAAGGGTAGAACATGCTTAATAAACATGCATGATAAACAGCCGTCATACATTGTTGTGTCATCACAGCTTTGATCACAGGAAAATGCTTAGAGCAAAATTTTTTGAAATGTTTTTGCATCTCCGATTTTCAATGTTTATATAGTAAAAAATATGAAGGCGTAGGGTGGTTTGGACATATCTCTAGAATGAATGAGAACAGAATGCCTAAAATAATATTCAAGGAGGCTTCATTGAAGAAGGAAGAGAGGATGACCGCGAATAAGATGGGAAGATTAATTTAGAGACGATCTCCAAAAAATGGGATGTAGAGGATGGTGACAAATGACTGAGGACCGAGAAACGTGGAGAGCTGAAGTGGAGGCGGCCAAAGCTCATATTGGGCTCTAGTGCTAAAGAAGAAGAGGAAGAAGATTTTTGTTATTTATTACTAAATTATTATTAAAGATTAAGGTACCACAATTTGTATATTTCTATACGTTTCAAGGTCCCCTGAGTCCAAACAAGTGGTTTTTGGGTATTTGTGTGTGTGTGTGTGTGTGTGTGTGTGTGTGTGTGTGTGTGTGTGTGTGTGTGTGTGTGTGTGTGTGTGTGTGTGTGTGTGTGTGTGTGTGTGTGTGTGTGTGTGTGTCTGTGTGTGTGTGTCGATACACGATATCTCATCTCCCAATTAACGCAATGACTTGAAATTTGGAAGTCGAAAATTGTTTTCCAAACATTCCCTCCAAATTTCATTGTCAACTGATCTATTGTTGCTGAACAGAAAATTTCACTCTCAACACTAAAACTGCTGCAACAGTCGTGGGGAAATGCGTAAAATAATGGAAATATACATAAAATTGAAGATAATTTGATGCTTTATCAGCTCATAATCAGCACGGATCTGTATCATTAATCGTTCAAAAATTATAAGGCCGAAAAGATGAAAAAATTGGGGGCAGAAGTGTTTTTTTTTTTAAATGTCTCACTTTTAAGAGCGGATATCTCAGAAACTAAGAGAGATATGAAAAAATCTGGTGTGGCGCACTCACACAACTTTCCTTGCCGTTATGAAAATTGATCACCTGACGCTAGTGTAAACGCGCATCTCAAGTCAAAGATCTGAGCCAGCTGGTGACAGTTCAATAACGCTGGATACACACGAGATCTGCTATCTCTTCATAGTGAATGATTTAATAGAATCAACAGTTGCCAAAAGTTTGCAATTGAATAATTACATTTTCTCAAATTTCAAGCTTATTTTCAATTTTAGGTGAAAATGTTACTGGACATTAATTGAAGAGATTTCCATGCTCAATTTTTTCCACTCGAAAATTTTCGTTTCAATTATCTGAAACCTGATAATTGGAAATCTAAAAACGAACTTTGGATAGATGGGGCGGAGCTCCTGAAATTTTTACAGATATGGGACTTGTGGCAGTTGATATATCTTATCAATGACTATTTTAGGTATAAATTTGATCAAAATCGTTGGAGCCATTTTAGAGAAAATCGCGAAAAACCCTGTTTTTGACAACATTTTCGTCATTTTAGCCGCCATCTTGAATCGCATTTGATCGGAATTGTTCTTGTCGGATCCTTATAGTGTAAGGACCTTAAGATCCAAATTTCAAGTCATTCCGTTAATTGGGAGATGAGATATCGTGTACACAGACGCACATACACTCATACACACACACACACACACACACACACACACACACACACACACACACACACCACACACACCACACACACACACACACAACACACACACACACACACACACACACACACACACACACACACACACACACACACACACACACAACACCACACACACACACACACACACACACACACACACACACACACAACCACACACACACACACACACACACACAACACACACACACACACACACACACCACACACACACACACACCACACACACACACACCACACACACACACACACACACACACACACAACACACACACACCACACACACCACACCACACACACACACACACCACACACACACACACATACAGACCAATACCTGAAAACCACTTTTTTGGACTCAGGGGACCTGGAACACACACACACACACACACACACACACACACACACACACACCACACACACACACACACACACACACACACACACACACACACACACACACACACACACACCACACACACACACACACACACACACACACACACACACCACACACACACACACACACCACACACACACACAACCACACACACACACACACACAACCACACACACACACACACACACCACACCACACACACACACACACACACACCACACACACACACACACAACACACACACACACATACAGACCAATACCTGAAAACCACTTTTTTGGACTCAGGGGACCTGGAAACGTATAGTAATTTAGAAATTGGGGTACCTTAATTTTTTTCGGAAAGCAATACTTTCCTTACCTATCTATGGTAATAGGGCAAAGAAAGTAAAAAATGTAAAGGACAAAACTTGTTGGTAATTTTGTAAGCTTTAATTTTACACAGAATACAAATGTTCATAAGATGCATAGTTTCCGAGATATATGCGAAAAATTAAAAAATGGTACTTTCAAACCACCCCCACCCCTTTAGCACAGGGGGTAGGGGTGAGAACTTTTGATATGTTAATCCTCTCACTATCCTTGAAAGAGCTGAAGAGTTAAAAATTGTGTTCCAAACTTTTCCCTCTATAATCTTTCGTTGACTGGACTACAGCTGATATATAAACGTCGTGAGGTATACTCAGGCGAGGTGGGAGTCCGTCAGCGACTCCCCATCAATCTTAGAGGCCATAACATTATTATTATTTTCATGTGTTTCGTCCGTATTTTACTACGTGAGGAGCTGACATTGGCTATCAAGCAAAATGAAACCTTTATTTTCATTGTGAAATATTCAAAACGAAGCTTCTAACTATTGATCTGCACAGTATTATGATTGCTTCTTGCTTTAGATTCAACACCCATGCTGATAATCCCAACTTTTTCAACTTCTCAGCCAGATCCTTAGGTAGCAAATCTGTTGCTGATATCAATAATGGCACAACTGTTACGTTTTCCTGCTTCCACAGCTGCATTATCTCATCTGCCAAAGGCAGGTATTTGACAACTTTCTCTTCACTATACTGTTTTAAATTATGTTTATTGGCATAACCACCTCTAATACAAGATTCAAGATACAAGATATAATTTTTGATGTAAGATTCTTGCAACCTGCTTGTACCAATCAGTTGCTACCAAAGCCTGACATGCACTTGTCACATGCTGGACTGTTTCAGATGCCTTGTGGCATCTGCGGCATTTATCACAGTCAATACTTTCTCCAACTATGTATTTTAGTATTTTAGATAGTTTCTGAATCAAAAATAGGATGAGGAGCAGGATTAGTAAGTTGAGGACGATGAGTACGAAAAGGCGAATGGAAGAAAAGGTAAAGAGAGAGGAGAAAATGGAGGTGGAAGAGTGGAGATCGACAACCAAAATTGATAAGCAATGAAATTAAAAAAATAAAAACTAACCAATTGATAATGAGCCTCCATCTCATCTTGGTCGACTTCTTGTTCGGCTCTCAGGCCCCATGAATAGTACCTCATTTCATTCTCACCATTCTCATCATTCACTTTACATTCCAAGTACAGCTTATCAACCAAATCCTGTAAAATATGCAAACAATACCTTAAAAATCAACTGAACAAATTGGGTTTGAAATCCAGAACAATTTATAGGAATTATTAAATCAATTTCAAAAAAATCCAGAGTTAATCGTCTACAAATGAAAATTTACTGAAAAAACGTATCAAAAGAAGCCAACCCTGAAAAAAGTATAAGGGAAAAGCAATTTATAACAAGAACTACGACAAAGCAATTATTTGCTGTTCTATTTTTGAACTCAAAAGCATGTTTTAAAATAGTAGCATATTTTTGAAGAGCAAAGTTGAAAATAATTCAAGATAATTCAATTACAGATGGAAATTACTGAGAAATTCCGTTTTTTCAAATGCTAATGAATTATCAATTATTATTAAACGAAAATCCATATTAAATGCTGTAAATCCCCTCTAAGACTTCTGCTACTGCAAATATTGACAACGGGGTAAACAGCTAGATGGAAATACTATGAGCGCTACTATTCAAAAATTATTTGTCAGCCCGGGAAACGAACCCGGTAACTCCTAATTGCTAGTCAGGAAAGCTCACCCTTAGACCAAACTGACAATCTCTGGATAGCAGCGCTCATTTTATACGAAGCCATAGCATCCAGCCAGTCAAATAATTTCCCGGGCTAACAAATAATTGTTGAATAGTAGCGCTCATCGAATTTCCATTTAGCTGATTACCCCGTTGTCAATATTTGCAGTATCAGAGTATTAGGGGCAATTTACAGCATTTAATTTGGTTACTATCGTATTTAATGAAACTTTTAAGTGAAAAAACACTCACATTTTTTGATGTGGCGAAGTCCGACGCCAGAGTCTCTGTTTTGCTTGAAAATGTGCAATACCAGCACGAAACGGACGTCGCCACATCAAAAAATGTGAGTGTTTTTTCACTTAAAAGTTTCATTAAATAAGATAATAATAATAGTAATAGTGAAAACAGTGACTATGTATACGTTCAGTTTCATGCTCTGTATATATTGTAAAAATGGAAAATAAATTGATTTGATTTGAAACAAGATGGATAACCAACAACTGATTTAATTTGGATTTCGTTTAATAATAATTATTAATAATTCAATCAGAAATACTGAATGATTGTCACTACGATATAATTCGTAAACAATAAATAGACTTCCTCGAACAGATTCCATTATGATGCCAATTCGACAATGTGAAGCGCCAACGGATCAAAAATTCAAAACAAAATTATATACGCGAATGTTTAGTTTTATCAAAAATTGAAGCTTACAATTTCAAATAAGTAGCGCTACTCTCTTGTAGGATGGTACAATGATGGAGCAACTGGAAACCCTCTGTTGATAGATAGATTTAGAATAGATGCATAACAATTAACAAAGTCACCATGAATCCAACAAGTGAACAAAGTTCAATCTTTTTTTATACTTACATTTCTCATGAATTTAAGAAGGTCAATTCCTGCAAAATATGGACTTATAATAATCGGCTTATCTACATTGTCGATTATATGAATAATTCTACAGAATTCTAGTAATGAACCTGAAACATAATATAAAACAAATTATTACTAACCGTTCATATTATGACTATCCAAAAAAAGAAACTGCTAGAGGCCCAGCATAAACTCAGATACTACATTCTTAGGAGCGTATGCGTATGCACAGTCCAAATTTGAACCGATTCGAATCAGCCAGTGGTTTAAAATCGAAATGTATGATTCAATATTATAAAATGAAAATGAAGAGAAAATAAGATGTATATTTCAATTTCAACCAGAAAACACAACTTTAAATAGAAGGAATAATACTTTGAAACAGTCTAAACCTTCATCGCCAATAACCAAATAAGACTTATTAGAGACGGTGGCCATGAAGTAACTGATAGATTCGACCCGCAAAAAACGTCTATATAAGACAATTGCTCTGGAACAGTTAGGCTACTCATAATCATACTCTTGATATTCTTTTAAACACTCTCTGTGGCGACTTTTTTAAAACTTATAAAAGCATTAACGTACTCTATCGATGATCCAGTAGTAATGGTAATTATTCATAATACTGTACGATATTATTAAATCAAAATACTAGATAAGGAAATATGAATGTACCGGAATTTGAGATAATATATAAATCATTTCAAAAACTTTTATACTCACTCTCCCTCACTTCCCCTCCCATCTTGTGCACCACAGTCAGAAATAGAAGTAAGAGATATCTCTCATTCTTCGCCAAAATGTTTTTACCACACAGTGCAACATTGATTTCGGAAATATCAGATTTCATCTTGTTGACCAGAAAATAGCGAAGATTGTTTCTATGGGATATTTCAATAAGATCCATTCCAAAGATAGTCTGAAAATAGAACAGGAAAAATAGTCATAGCAATCTTGAATTATGAAATGTTTTGAAACTGAGTCGGCTATAGCTATATCTGTGTAACCTACACTGAAACCCGAAAAAAGAAAGGATAAACTTTTATTCGACAAAATATAGAATCATGGGATGAAAATCTCCTAATTTTCTGTTTTTTTTTATGAGAATAACTTCTTAATCAATAGGTAAACGATAAAATGTTATATGTCATTACAGGATGGAATCAAAGTCAGCTCAATATTTTGATTTGAAGTTGAGACAATCATACTCGTTTTACGAAACTCTTGCAGTTTTGAACTTCGGTAGGTCTAGGGAAATGGGGGAACAACCAGGGAGACGATAGTTCCAGGCTATGTACTATGTATAGTAACACCCAGAAAAAAATCAGCTTTCCCTTATTTTTTTGCACAATACCGGCAATAACCTGTTTTGTTTCTCCATTGACACAGGGCACCGATTCAATTCAATTCAAATATTTTTATTCAATAAATGTACAAATACATTGAATAAGGTCATATAAAATAAAATAACAAAACACACAAAACAGTCAATAAGAAATTCATCACAATCAAATATGTAAAAATTCTTCAAATGAATATAAAGACAATCCTATCAGATATTTTTCCAGCTTAGCTCTAAAAATTGTCAACTCCTCTATGTACTTTAAATTTCGGAGCAGCATGATAAATATTTATCTCCCATGAAAGTTGTCTTCATTTTGAAAAATTCTAAATTATGTCTCTGTACGATTCTTCCGGATCTAGTATTATACACGTATCTATGTGAAATACTACTTCTCTTTTCTAAATCAGTGATTTTTTTAAAGTACATTATGACATCAAAAACATATTGCCCATAGTAGACTGTCAATATGCCTAGCTGAAAAAAAATTGTTTCACCGAGTCCCTCCTTTTAATGTTCATGATAATTCTCAGTGCTCTTTTTTGCTGAACTAATATTTTGTCCAAGTTTTTTTTCGATGTGCAGCCATAGATACACAGGCCGTAACCTATATTGGAATGAACCAATGCGTAGTAAATTGCTTTCAAAGCATTCAGCCCACACACATTGGTCATACGCCTAAGAGCAAACAGGCGTGTTCATGTGGTCATATAGGCAAGAAAAACACTCTATTTTTCATATGAATTATAATGAAAACATACATTGAATTACAATAAATTTCAACGAGATGCATTCAATCAAACTCCATTCCCGAAGTTGTATTTTGCTCACAAGAAAGTTTGATTATTAAATGATTATAGTATTAGCCTATTAATAAAAATTCATTTTTGTTTAAAGAATTGCTCTACTGTTTTGTTTCTTCAAACATTATGATCATTTGTTACATTTTTAGATTGTTAGTTGGTATTTTATTAGAGATTTAAGTATAAGATATCGCATCTACTCCTTTTTGCTTTTTTTGTTTTGCTCGGTTGCCCAAAAAGTCAGAATAGTTTTTAATTTGATAAAGTCAGTAGGCCTAGTAGTGTTGGGAAAAGCATGATCAGTGGAAGGACTTGACTTATTTTGTAAAATATTCAAGTAAAATAAGTGAATTCTGTTTACTCACATCGAATGTCTTTTGGACGATAGTCATGACTGCCTTAAAAATACGTCCCTGGGTTTTGGGGATGTTTTTTGTTATCATTAGTCTGTTAACAGGTTTTCCTGGGTGCTGATGGTCCAAAAGAAAGTTGACAACTTCCATGGCTGTCTCTTCGAGAACTTCATCAGATACTTGAGTCTGTGTCTGAGTCTGTGATTGAGAGCCAAATTCAGATTGCGACTGGGACCATCTCGATTGTTGAGATGCTGCCGATCGTTGGGAGCGACTGCTACCGGCTTGGGAGCGTCTCTGCGACATAACTCACAGTCTAAAACAAAATCATACAATAGAAAAGCTGTACAAGATTTAGATCCAAAAAACAATAGTAGGTCTATTTCACGTAATAAGGACGGTAACGCTAGTTTACCACATCAGTAGGCTATGAATCTTTATGCCCGAAAAAAGTTCAGGGTAAACAATGCTATACAAGTTACCAAACACGTCACCTACAATATTTTCCGTCATATCTAAGAAAATTAATTTGAATAAGAAATTAATTCATAAAACGAGATGGAATCGAAAAATATAACTTCAAACCTATGAACTGTAGTGTTCAAAGATTAACACTACGGTTACAAAGTTCAACTGAAGCAAGATTTGGTAAATATACTGTACTCCTATAGAGTGCAATATAGGCCTATAGATTTCTTTGAAAAAGAAAATAATTTTATTAATATTTGGCTGGATATGAACTTAATCATAGAATGAAATCCCTCATAAAGGGGCTAAGGTACCGTTTATTGGCCCACCTGCGTCAACATTTTGGCTACAATCAATCTAGTATTATTATGTTATTCTGATGAAAAGATCACAAAAATTAGCCGGCGTTCATTTATCAATAATTTGAAAAATATTCAAATTTCACTAGCCTCGCATTGTATAGATAGAATAGTTACAAGACACACATTTTAGACACATAATAAATAATTATATTCAAAGAGAAATCACCTTTAAGTAAGTAATGACACTTCAAGTCATGCAGATTACTTATTTTTAGCAATAAACTTATATGTTTTTGTAGACCTTATTAAAATGTTCCGATTAATGATATAATTAACTCAAGGTTAGGTTAGAGGGTTGGGTTTTTGCTTTTAAATGGCAATGTGCTAGTATTATATTAATGTTTATTTTCCAAATGACTATGTTTATGAACCAGTACCTGAGAGCAAAGAGCATTTATCAAACTGAGGTTGATACAACAAAAGTGCAACAAAAATGGCTAGATTGAATCTGCAGGAAAAACCTGCCAGTGACCTTGTAAATCAGATCTCCAAAGTTGGTTCAATGCCCAAATGTGAAGCTACACCGGATGAATTCAATGTCTTTTTCATTGGAGATGTGGATAGGATGGTTGCTTCTATTAATGATGCAAGCTAAATGCTCCTGGTTGCAATAACAACCGAGTGATATTTGAAAGGTGGTGGAAAAGCAGGCCTGTGGATGTTGTTCGTGTTGTTCGCCGCTTCACGGAACTCCCACAGTCCAGACATCCATGGAGTTGGTGTGTTAAAGTGTGTTGCGGATGTAATTGTTCTGCCTGTGTCTCACGTGCTTAATATATGTCTGCGTCACGGCTGTTTTCCTGATGTCCTGAAGTTACCCCGCACAATTTCTGTCTTCAAAAAAGTACTTGCAGACGATTAAGCCACATTATCAGTGAAGAGTAATATTCACATTGCAACAGAAAAACTACAGAGATCCATCAACAAAATCCAAAATTTGACTAGAAAGTGGAGAATGAAATTAAATGAAGCGAAGTCGATTTACATTAATATCACCAATAAGAAGGACCTGCTCCCTACCATTAACGAGAAAAAAATCAGCTCATTAGTCTTTAGACTAAATGACTAGAAAGTGGAGAATGACATTAAATGAAGCGAAGTCGATTTACATTAATATCACCAATAAGAAGGACCTGCTCCCTACCAATAACGAGAAAAAAATTAGCTCATTAGTCTTTAGACTAAATGGCTATAGTATTGACCAATATATAAAAAAAGAAAGAAGGTGACCTCGAGTGTATGATCTATGGACCTAGGCCTATATCAATAATTTCTGCCCTGAACCGCTTGTGTTCAACTTAAGAGAGAAATCACCTTTTCTCTGTTGCACAGCATGGCTTTAGAGACGAAATATCCACATCTACAGCTGTCACAGAAATGAGTGATTATATCGTTGAAGACTTGGAGAAGAGGGATTTTGTGCACCTGGTCCTTGCTGAAGTGAGCAATGCCTATTGTGTACTTCATGGAATCCTTCTTGACAAACTTGCTAGGTGGTATTAGGTGTGGACTTGGTGGTGAAGTGCTTGTGACCCTCAAGTCCTACTTGACTGGTCAATCTTGACATACCACAGGGATCGATGATGGGGCCTATTCTTCCTGGTCATGATCAATGGTCTAGGGCTCCTTGGACCGGTGCTGATGTTTGCGGATGATTCGATTATCTTTTCCAGAGGGCAGAAGGTTGAATAAGCTGGTTTGCTGGCTCAGCAGGTTTTTGAAAATGCTAAGCAGCCGTTTGAAAAAATAAACTCTGTTTGAATGGAGGTAAGACTCAGCATCTGGTGTGTGGATTCTGACTCAGCACATAAATAAGCAGTAAAACTCTTTGGATTTGTTATTGACTTCAACTTAAAATGGGCAAGCCATATTGATGGAGCTTGTACCAGGCTGATACCGGTAGTCTATTTGCAGTGTAGACTTGAAAATCTCAGTCGGCAGGGGCTGCTGATGTCCTGATGCTACAAAAAGATGGCTTTAATAATTATAACAGGCAGCGACCATCTTGCTCACTGTAAGTCCATCTTTGTCTGATTACATCCTTCTGTGCTTGGTGTATGTCAAGAATATACAGCATACTCTAGCTGCCCGTAGTGACATCCACCACCACAATACTACAATACAGTGAGCTGTTGGTTATCACTGGATAACACCAATCTGTACTATTACAGTCTGTGTTGAATTGCGGTACATGTTTTGATTTTTTGACGCCATCGATCCTACAATAAATTAATTATTGTGGGTAATGGATGAAGCAGAAGGTATTAATAAAATTTAGTGATGATGTGATCTTCATTCATGTATTACAAGAAAATACTTGAAATTGACATATGTTTATTTATTTATTCGTTGATATAATTACAAATCATATGAATATGATCGGGATAGAACAACAGGCATAGCCCAAAACTATTCTGTTCCCAAATTTTGATAAATAATGAAATTTCCAATGTTGCAGAACCAATAAGAGAAAAGACTCCATCCCAATCTTTCCAATCACTGCGCCTGTATAACGACCTACACCTGATTGTTAGTGTGAAGAACCAGCAGGGTATTGCTTTAAAGAGTAGGAACTGGCTGAAGATAAATCTATTCTACTCATTGAGAGAATATTTTTATGCGCACAATTAGATTATAGTATGACCTGCCATATTTATTTTTTTTTTTTGACAACATCTATACAGTAAAATCGTCATAGTAAAACTAGTAAACTGGATGTAGAATGTTTTGATAATAAACACAAACAACGGAACTGATTCAACAAAAACGTAACTTAGGTTGGTGATAATCAAATCACACTATTATACAAAAAATAACTAGAAGTTAAATATTATTTGAAATTGAAACATAACTTACAAGCAATACAAAGATGCGAAGTTCAGTTCTACTCTCACCAACATAATAAAACAGCAGCCTATCTAGCAATACTAATGTTAGGAACAAAAGCATACATCCAAAAATTAACACTGAACTGAACTAAAAAATCTAAACTGATACTGATAGTACTGGCCAAGCCAATAAATTTAATAAAAACCAATACCCAACTAAAACCAACGTTGTTTTTTAAGGTTAGGTAAGGTAAGCGCCAAAGCTGAAAAAGTACCAACTTTCCTCACGATAAGTCAAACAGTATAAACTTAATTAAGATATTAATCGATGATGAATTTTACATTCTAACTCACCTGAAAATAATATTATACACTCGACTTTGTATAAATCTTTATGTTTTTTTCTTTTTTTTTATTCTTTCAAAAAGCTAAAACTAGATCAGCGGCTATCGATATTGATAAATCGATTTAATTGTTTGGTTTTTATGTCGATAATAAAGATCGAGTGGGAGTGATTTTCGATTGTTTACTGTTTACCATTTGTTTATGATATTATATAATTACTGTAATAATTTTTATTGAATTACTTTTAAAAATTAAGTTACTTTAATTTATACTATTGTATCAACTGTCCAATTATATCATTGTTATCTGGGTGAGTTTGTGTAATGTTATCCAATGTTTAATATAATTTTTTGTTTCAATGCTGAAATTTGTTGATCGTAGCTAAACGTAGTCTATAACATAACCTCTCCTATCTAGTATCTATTCGCTTACCCAATTATTACTAAACGTTTACCGGTATAAAATTAAATAGTCTAATAATTTTCTGACTTGGCAATTGTATGATTTTTCTGTAGTATAATGCAATAGTGGGGTCTCTAAATTCTATCACAAAATAATTGCATGCAAATATGCTGTATTTGTATTCTGTGATTCTAGTCACACCACATACTGTAACACTAATAAACAAATGAAATTCACTGTTTAATTACTCCTTCTTATGCAATTTCAAACTCCTTTAAGGAGTATTTCAATTTTGTTGTCTGTCCCTATCTCCGGTAAGGAGGTTAGGTTTTTGCTTTTGAATGAAAATATTCTAGTGGGCTATTATTCAAAATATACTATAAAAGTATTATTGCATTATGGTACCTACAAAATTCAATTCTTTCAATAGAGTTTTCTACATTGTTTAACCTGTTTTCTTCTCATACTTTTTAATATAACATTCTACAAACGAAATGCTCAGCAATTGTTTGTCCTCAGACGGTGATAACTTGACTTGATTAGACAAAGTGTGGAATCACTTCTCAAATCTGGTGTCTTCGCCACGGTCCTTGGATCGGGGAATTGTCATAAACACTACAAACCGATTCAGTATTTTTATTGATTTGAAGATAAACATTTTTACAAAAGAAACCTTTCAATATTTCCAACTGTAGTAAACCTTTCCACATCGTCACCCAAAGTCGATGGATTCACGTTCTAAAGTCAGCTCCTGATTAGCATTGGTTTGCTATCCTTTTCTGTCATTGGACAAAGCAGATAGCTCTATCATTTTCTAGCTCCGTACCGTTGCCATATTGTTTTAGACTATAGAAATATAACATTCTGAGATATTCAATTTCAATTATTAATAGGTCTATCGTAATAAATGAATAAATGAATAAATGATCTTTATTACCTTGTAAGCTATAAGTAGCAATTGGTTCGTCAGAAAAACAAGCACACAAAACATATATATCAACAACAGGAGAATTTGATAAAGCTTATTAAATTAATGAGCAAATTAAGCCTTAGGTGCAAAAAACACAATTTCACATGAAGAAAAACATTATCCCATAAAGTTCATGTATAAAATTCTTTGATGGTAACATCCGGAATATTGAAAAACTCTCTTATTGAATACAGAGGGGTTTTCACGAGGAATGCATAGGTGCATTTGTTGAACTGCCGTGTTGTAAGAGTCCTCGCTGATGCTGGCAGCCGGTTGAAAAGCCTCATGCTGAGGCTACCTGGGCTATTTTGTATCCTACTCAGCCTTGTGAAAGGCAGGTTGAGTTGGCTTCTGCCTCTTGTGTTGTGGTCATGAAAGTCACTCCTCAGACTCAAACATTCCAGGGTGCCCTTGATTTGTTTAAGGGATATGAAGATGTAAAGGCAGATGACAGTCATGACCGATTCTGCACAAAAAAGTGGGCGACAATGATCAATTATGCCAGAGCCTGTGATGATCCTGATGGCCCTCTTCTGCAGTAGGAGAACTCTATCGATGCCGCTGGCTGCACCCCAGTGTTCCAATCCATACATCACTAATCCTTGGAAGAATGAGATATATGCAGTCCTCACATAGCTTTTAGGTACACACAGCATCAGCTGCCTAAGTAGGTAGATTACTCTGGAGAGCTTTGTACACATGTAGTCAATATGAGGGTTCCATGTCAACTTAGAATCCAGATGAAAACCCAGAAGTCCAACACTCCTTGCCTGATCTGTGACATTTCTCAAGCCAAATATTATCCGTTGAGTCTTTTCCTCATTTAGTTTGAGATAGTTGGACTCAAACCAAGCTGAGACGGCACTCAGAGACTGACCCATCTCTACGTTCAGATTGTCCACTGATTTATTGACATCATACAATGTGGTGTCATCTGCATATGCAACCAACCTGTTACCCAACACTGATGGAAGATCATTCATCATGATAATGAAAAGTAGGGGGCCCAATATGGATCCTTGGGGAACCCCATGAAGAATCGCTTTCAATCCAGATAACCTTCCATTCACCTGAACTGCCTGGCTACGATCCGACAGATAAGACTTGATGAGCTTCAATGTCCCCTCTGTGACTCCATAATAATCCAGCTTGAACAGAAGAGTTTGGTGGTCGACAGTGTCGAAAGCACGGCTCAGATCACACAATGTCAATCCGGTGAAAACATGGCTCTCAAAACCCTCTAGAATGGTGCTTATCAGCCTTCCAACTGCCTGGGCTGTAGTTCTGCCAACTCTAAAACCAAACTGAGCATCTACAAACAAACCAGTGCTCTCGAAGTACCAGCATAACTGCTTCTTAATATAAAAACAATTTGACGGATATATAATTGATTGTTTCTAATAAGAATGTACAATTAATATCATATTACATATAAAGAGATGAATTGATTGAGACTATTCCGAGTAATATTCGGCAGCTAGGAAATCCCACATCAAGGTCGTTAACTCATTGATGAGCTGAGTAGTTCTGTAGCATTGACAAGGCATATTTGTCATTTCTTACACTTTTTACATTCATTTTTCAAGTGATTATAATCTGATATCTGTAGAATTATTGTTAATGTTTCATTATTGAGAATGTTTCTAATGCTCGAGTTAGAGAATTATGAAACATTATCTGGGTAGGCTACCTAGTGAGACCCATGAACATCTACTTTCACTAAATAAGTTTTGTTTCAATTCAACTGTTACTGTTACACTTACTGGTTACTGTACTTCTGTAGATATCAGATATCTGTAGAATTATTGTGAATAATGTTCCATAATTCTCTAATAAAAAAAATATCAAATCTCTACACGCAAGATGCGTCTAGAATTGATTTTAATTAAGAGTTTTCGTTCCAATTTTCTCAAATTCGCAATTCAAAATCCCAATAAAAAAACAACATAGAGCAAATCCAAACTTTTACAATAATTGGAGCAAGCTTGGTTGAATTTTATTCACTGCTCTGAAAGGCTCTGGAAATTGAAGATTATTTAGCTTTATACTATTTCTTGTTTTATGTCCTATCCAAGAAATAATCATGTCAACTCTATTCTTAAATGTTGATAAGTTACTGAAATAATAAGGCAAATTAGGATTTTTATTACAATGACTGTAATTCTGTTCCTGATTATTTCTTGTTTGCCTCAAGAATTATACGGATTCAAAATTTGCTCAGAATACCGATTTAACATTGATTATGTATTGAAAATTATGGAATGCTTTCAACTCTGTTTAGGTAAAAGCTTATAATGGGAAATGAGAAGAAAGTGGCCCGGAGGAGTAGAAGCAGAGAAAGAGACCGAGATAGAGATAGTCGACTAGATAGAGATAATAGACCTGATAGAGATAGAGACCGACGGGACAGGGATCGCGACCGAAGAAGATCGAGAAGCCGATCCAAAGAGCGCAGGAAGGAGTTCAAGAAAGAGAGAGACAGAGCAAGGTCTCGCAGCAGGAGCCGAGACAGAGACAAAGATAGGCATGGAGGCTACAGAGATCGACGGGCATCGCCTGTGTAAGTTGTCAATCTCATAACGTTGATTCCAACACCATCAACATTAATTCTATGGTTTTTTCTTCACTTGGCTCATCGAATCTTGAAATTGTAAAAATTTATTCCCTTCACATAATGTATTGCTCATTTACTCGAGGAAGATTTGTTCTCATTCGATTCTTCAATTGTAAATTGAATGTGCTATGAATCGAAATAGCGTTGATGATAAACTTGTTTGCAAGTTCAGAACAATTTATGGCTTGCGTGGCAAGCATTCCAGTAACGCTGCCACCAACAAATTTCAAGAGTCCTGGGCCCTGCTTATACAAGAAAATAGAATGCATTTTACGAATTCAAGCGCTCACTATTGATAAGTTCCATTATAATAACATCTATTCCCCCCTCCCCCGAACATACTAAAATAACCACGTTTCCTAATAAAACCTCTCTAACACAACACAACCTTCCTCTAGCGCACCTCGACACGTTCTGTCCATCTCGACATCAAAGTTGCTATCTTCTATCAAAAAATTATTTCAATTTGATGAGGAAAATAACTTATCTGTATATTTTTAACAAACACTTTTATTTATCATTCCAGATCAGATCGTAATTCTGGATTAAAAAAAGTAGATGATGATTTTATTCTGAAAAAAGAAGAGCCTCTAGATGAGGAAGACGATGTGAAACCAGTAAAAAAGGAGCCACTCTCATTAGAAGAGCTACTTGCAAAGAAACAAGCCGAAGAAGCTGCTCGCAGCAAGGTAAGCTGTGTCCTATTTTTATAACTTGATGTTACATTTTTATAATCATCCACTCAATTCTGTAACTTGACTTGTATAACTTATTGCGCCAGATCTATTCACTGAAATTTGTCCAGGTATCTGTTATATTCAAATTCAAATATTCAACTACGGAGCACTAAAGTTTTGTAATATCTGCCTACTTAACATCAACTTCACTCCCGATTTAATCGCTGCATATCAAATAAAGAAAATCATTAGATTAATTATATGAGTTGTTTTGGAAATTATATGGTTGAATAATTTGAGATCGTGTGCATTATTTATGCATTTAAGACAAAATTGATTAGCTTCATCAGTGTAATATATTGATTTAGGATCTTGTGTTAGTTAATCCATAGAATATAACTTATTCGATTGCATATATCTTGTATTGTTGTATGTCAGTGTACCTTTACAGTATTATTAGATATGTACTTCAGCCAAAAATGTTATTCTTTCCTGATTAAAGCCTAAATTTCTCACCAAAGAAGAGAGGGCAGCTGAAGCTCTGAGGAAGAGGCAGGAAGAAGTTGCAAGCATCAGACAGAGACAAGATGAAGAGAGGAAAAAACGTGATGATTTTGCACGTGAAGCCAATAGTAAAACTATGGAAGAATCAAGACGTGGTGAAGATTATAGGTCAGTTTTGATTGCTGTTGTGGTTTTTTATTAATTAATTTGAGAACAGGGGCAACCATCACTTTGTAGAACTCCATTATTGTTTCTTTCCTTGCTTTCTTGTTGAGTGTTCTGCTGTTATTATGTATTCTCACACTAGCTTTATTTTCTATTATATTGTTAACGTTGTAATTTGTACCGCAAATATTCAAACTGATAGCAGCAATGTGCCATTCGACAGACTATCAATGCCTCATCAAAAATAATGTTTAGAAATAGAAAGCATTGTGGAAAATTTACTCGGTCAGACCGAAAAATATCACTCTCGCCATTATAAATTATCATATTTGTGATTTTTTAATGTATTATACAGGGTGGGTGAAAAGTCCGAGAACGGTTTAATATCTCATACACAAAGGTAATTTGATGGTGGGTGTGATTGGGGATCCTACTCAAATTGAAAATACTACTTTACTATGACTTCAAAAATCTGGTCCGCCATTTTGGATCCGCCATATTGAATGCAACTTTATTTTTTTTAAATAGGAAGGTGGTCATGCGATACATGATTTCGATACGAAATTTCAAGAAAAAATGAATGGTGAAAACCACACATCGATATCTCATACATTTCAGAAGATATTCACATACCACTTATGTATTTCATTCAGATATGCATAATATTGATTAATAATGTGAATATCTTCTGAACGGTTTGAGATATCGATATGCGGTTTTCGCCATTAATTTTTTCTTAAAATTTCTTATCGAAATCATGCATCGCATGACCACCTTCCCATTTACAAAAATATAGTGCATTCAATATGGCGGACCAGATTTTTGAAGTCATAGTAAAGTAGTATTTTCAATTTGAGTAGGATCCCCAATCACACCCACCATCAAATTACCTTTGTGTATGAGATATTAAGCCGTTCTTGTACGTTTTTCTCTCCTTTCTGTTTTGAATAGTATTGATTAATAATGTGAATATCTTCTGAACGGTTCGAGATATCGATGTGCGGTTTTCACCATTAATTTTTTCTTGAAATTTCGTATCGAAATCATGTATCGCATGACCACCTTCCTATTTAAAAAAATGTAGTTGCATTCAATATGACTGATCGAAGATGGCGGACCAGATTTTTGAAGTCATAGTAAAGTATTCAATTTGAGTAGGATCCCCAATCACACTCACCGTCAAATAACCCTTGTGTATGAGATATTAAGCCGTTCACGGACTTTTCACCCACCCTGTATACTAAATACATTTCCAATCATAGGCATGTGGTTATAGATATTGGTTGTATAAAATTAGTGTGATTAGAATATTATGTGATATGGCAATGCCAGCTTTATTACCTGAATAATGCATTTTTTGTACATAGCCTACTTTAAAAGAAAAACCTTGGCATGCTTAAAAACTTTTGTCTTGGAGAATATGTCAAATTAATTATCAAAGCTATGATCGTTGCTTTCATCGCACGTATTGTTTCTCATCTACTTTTCATAAAAAAATGTAAAATAGTATTATTTTTTTCAATCTTTTGTTTTTTCTTGCCAGGAGACAACGAGAGCGAAACAACGAAGAAAAAGAAGTAACTAAAGATAAAGAGAAAGAAGGAGAAGCTATCAAAGAAAGATACTTGGGTATTATAAAAAAGAAGAGGAGAGTCAGGAGATTGAACGACAGAAAGTTTGTATTTGATTGGGATGCTTCAGAAGATACTTCGGTTGATTACAACCCGTTATACAAAGAGCGACATCAGGTAAGATTCCAATCTCAATGACATTCACGTTACTTCACACTCAATAATAAACAGCAGCAATATCTGATTGACAGCATCTTTCTTTATTGTAATTGTTTATCATTTATAACTGCTCAGTTTGTCTTTGTCTCTATCATCATGCTTAGTTTTGAGATTCTCGTATCAATGCAACTCCATTCATACTCTTATCTTTCCATCTTTTCACACTGACAGCGGAACGGCGTGACGTTGAGGAGCATCGTGAACAATATCATGTTAAGTAATGAGCTAAAACACACTGGAAGCGTCTACTCGCAGAGTGGAGCGTGGCGTCAAACTTGGGAACAAGCAGGTTTGTTTTTTGGAGCGTCAAAGTGCGAGTGCCCTACTAATGTACATACTAGTGGTCTATTCTTGTACATAATAATGCAAGTATTAATATAGTATTAAGTACATAATAATGCAAACATGCAAACATTCTACTACATTTTCCCACTATCTACTACACTAGTATATTTAATGTTTGCCCGAATTCCCCTGTAATTAGTATCATTTGATTATTCAAAAGAGAGAAAATTCATTTATTGCACTTTGAAATCAGAAGTAAGGCTTTTTCAATTGATTTCATTCATATTAGGTTCTATGAAACTTTTAAAATTAATTAATTAATAATAATAAACTTTATTTTAAAAAACAATGCACACAAAATAATACTCAATCATCTAGAGCTTAAACTAATAATAATAAATAATAAAATTAGGAATATTATATACATTTAATTCTCTCACCATCTAGTAAATATTGTGTGGGAAATTTGGTTCATATTTTATTTATAGGTTATTAGTTTCATACTTTATTTCTAATGAAAAAAGGTTACCTTAGTGTTATTACAAGTCTTTCTTCAACAGATATTGGATTCCTCCAATTAGTGACTTTTTTCCAAATCAGGCTTCACTCTTGTCAAAATATGATCAAAGGTTGAAGTTGACATTCGCATGTACAAAAAAAATCGAGACTTATGCTTTCTTAAAACATTAAACATATGGTGATATTCACCAAATACTCGACAATCTAAGTTAATTTAATCAACCCACTCTGTCCTAGCAGGCTTAGCTAATAGTCAATACTTTAAGTAATTATTCTCACAAAGTAATGTCCGTGCAAACTTAGACAACGCCATTTTCTAGGCGCTTGACGCTCAGACGCTTCCTGTGTGTATCATGAACGCTGTGACCACGCCACCCCACGCTCCGTTCTAGAACGCCACGCCACGCTCCGCTCCGCTTTCAGTGTGGTTGTACCCTAAATCATTCTATGATATATCAAGTAATATCCACGTCGTATTCAGTTCAAAGTTTGATAAGAATACCGAAAGACGGTTTTTTCAATTGTAAAATTGTTTTTCAATCTGGCGTTGATTGGTATTTTAATGGGATTTTTTATTTCTAGGTGCAATTCTTCGGTAGAGGTAATGTAGCTGGAATAGACATTAAAGCTCAGAAAAGGGATCAGTCGAAATTCTACGGAGAATTGCTCGAAAAGAGAAGAACTGCAGCTGAAAAAGAACAAGAAAAGTAAGAAAAATACAAGGTTTTGAATAACTTGAAACCAATATTTCCATTTTTAGAATGTTGTTCGTTTCTAAAATATTGAAACCTCAAAGGAATTAGTTTGCTTTCAAAAAGAGGCTCTAAAACATTTATTTTTATTTCCTTAACTTTATTATTCCCTTAAATTCATGAATATTAATATTGAGATATTGAACACACTTCGGAAAATCAAAATTCGGAAATGGAAAAATTTTGTTGGTTCTTTTCTGATCATTTATATGATTTATGCATTTTGGGATGTAAAATAATAATAATAATAATATTCATATTAATTCAACAGTTTCTTAGTTTCACTCAATGTAACAAAATTTATAAAATGCTGCATAATTTCAGGGTACGATTGAAAAAGGTGAAGAAAAAAGAAGAAAAACAGCGATGGGATGACAGGCATTGGTCTGAAAAGGCGCAGGATGAGATGACAGAAAGAGATTGGCGTATTTTCCGTGAAGATTACAGTATCACAATCAAAGGTCAGTTCAGAAATTCAATTTTTGAGTTAGTATGAGTGATGTCTGAATTCATGCCTATTTAAGAGTAAATGTTGTACTTGATATTAGTATTAATACTGATCTCTATCAACCTTTCCTATATAACCTTTCCAATCGACCTCTATTTTTTCAAATTTCTCTCATCATCTTCCATTTTTGTAGCACTATATGTAGAAGGCATTCCCTTATAAAGTTTATATAAAAATGAATTTTAGATTGAAAATTGAGTATCAAAAATTCAAAAATGTTGAAAATAATTTTGAGAAGAATTTGGTCCAAGTAGGCCTACATAATGACACTTGTAGCCATCCCAAAATGTATGCCTTCTTATTGGCCAAATAGATTTGCTCTCAAATATTGACTATCTAGATGATTAGTCTCATTTGAATAATGCTGCCAAAATTAAGATAACATAATTTTACTATACATCGTGTTCATGGATTATTTTGTTTTTGTTGTATTTTTGAAAGTTGGTATTTGTAGATGATATTTTAAAACGTGATATCTTTTTATATAAGATTCACAGTTTCTCTTTTTTTATGTATCTATTCTTGTTGGAATCTTATCACTCATAATTTTATTACAAAATAAACTTTTTTTTATACATTGCAATCTAGTCTAAAAAGACTAATGAGCAATTTTTACTAATATAATAATGAGTTAAATTAATAAGATAGGTAGTTGTCACCAGAACTACTACTACTACTACTACCATGACTTCTAGCAACTAATTTTATATTGACAAATATTAAAAAATAACAATATAACCAAATTATCATGTATTACAGATACACGTTAACATTGCTCTGCTTTTGGCACTTTCACTCCACAACACTACACAATCCGAAGGGCTTGGTCCGCTTCAATCTGCGCAGCGTATGTGTGTTGTCCAGTAGCTGAGTGACTTCTTCATTTTCATGCCGTTGTATCCTGACTGCATGCTTTCGTGCGAAGCGCCCAATCTCTGATTAGACGAACTCCACCTCCAGATCTTTACGGATGTCGGCGTTCCGGATGAATGAATCTTGGAGCATCAACGATGTTCCTCAAAACTTTGTCCTGGAACCGTTGAATCACAGCCACATTGCTCTTGCTGGTACAGCCCCACAGCTGTATTCCATACATCCAAATGGGTTTCAGGATCTGCCTATAGATGAGAATCTTGTTGTAGGTAGAAAGAACTGAATTTCGACCTATCAACCAGTAGATTTTTCTATACCTTATTCCTAATTCTTCTCTCTTTTTTCATGTGTGCTTTGTATCCAGAGTCATGTCTAGGTATTTGGCCTTGTAAGCGAATGGAACAAGTTTCCCATTGATGGATAAGGGAGTTTGTTCACATTTTCTGTTAGTGAAGTTGACTTGGACAAACTTGGTCTCATTTATTTTGATTTTCCAGAGTTTGGCCCAACTGGAGATTTCATCAGCAGCATCCTGAAGTTTCCTCATAGATTCCTGACTGTTGTTGCCTAGAGTTAGTACAATAAACTTTTGATTGTTTTTAATAAAGAATCATTATTTATATTTCAGGTGGAAAAATTCCTGATCCCATTCGTAGTTGGAAGGAGTCGAGCATTCCTGCCGAAATATTGGAAATCATCGATAAAGTGGGCTACAAAGATGCTACGCCAATCCAGAGACAAGCTATACCGATTGGCCTACAGGTGATTACATAAATTCTCAACTGATTCAAAGATAAATTTTTATTAGTAAGCGTAAATTTTGGCTTCATTCTTATTAATACAAGTATATTTTGGTACTCTGGAATGATTCTTATCTCTATCTTTGATAGATAGATAAGATAAGATTCTTATCTTTGGTTGAAGATTCTTAACTCTAAAATTAATTGATGTAGCCTACATGTTTTTTAGTAATAATTATTCTCGAAATTTATGTGAAACAAGTTGGAAAAGTTCAGAGACAACTATTCTCAATAAAATAGTAGTTTTTTCAACTACTTTGAAATTTCAAATTGTTCTATCATGTTTCAATTATCTTTCAGCAGATTTTGCAAAATTTATTTAATTTTTCGTTGATAGAAAGTTGAAAGAACATTCTTCTAGAACATTATTCTTTTTCAGAACCGAGACATTATTGGTGTGGCCGAAACTGGGTCCGGTAAGACGCTTGCTTTCCTCATTCCTCTCATCATGTGGATTCAGTCGCTCCCGAAAATCGACAGAATGGAGGATGCCGATCAGGTTTGTCTTTTTCAACAATTTTGTCATTTTTAGTCTCATATAATGAATAGGCCTATTCCTTTTTTAATAACATCATTGATTCAATCAATCTGAGAGTTTTAGGTGCATATAAATAGTTCTCTTTTCATTTACATCAGACTTTTCATTATTTATTCATTTGCATCATATTTGTTTGAAAAAAATGAAGACTACATTCATTTGAACGTAATTAAAACCAAAATAAAAATAATAATTAAAACTACCAAAATAATGATTTTTTGTCAGAAGACAAGTGACACACCCATCGATTCTAATTGTGATTGATGCAATAATTATTGTAATATTGTTTTATCGGGAGTATATTTCAAGTACCTATTTTGACCATTTCCTGAGATATTGAAACAAATGAGAAGTTGAGTCATTCAGATCGTCAAATTTCATGGCATCAAGTTTTTGCTGCAGGTTCATACAGTCAGCTACACCGTTGAACACTGGTTAGGTTTCTGCTTGCTTTCAAATGGCAATAAGCTGGTATTATTAAGATTTTTTGAATTAAATATATGATATTGGTTAGTGGTTATACTGGACTGGACGTATCCTCTGAAAGCAATAGGAACTTGACGAACTGAAATTTTGACGTATTGAAGTTGCGGGCTGATTCTTGATCAACTGAGATTTTGATCAAATGGATGTCACCCCTTTTATCTATGTGAAAAGTATAAAATATGGATTACGACTCAGCAACAACAGAATGATATTGTTTGTCTGGAATAACGTTCTATAATTTGAATATTGACTCACTGAATATTAATACTCGTATGATACGTTTTGTTTTGGACAGGGTCCTTACGCCATAATTCTAGCTCCCACTCGAGAGCTGGCTCAGCAGATTGAAGAAGAAACAAACAAATTCGGACAGCCGCTTGGCATTCGAACAGTGGTCGTTGTCGGTGGTCTCTCCAGAGAAGAACAAGGTTTCCGGCTGCGAATGGGTTGTGAGGTATTGTTCACCATTCTACTATTTATTGTTTTCTTCACTGACTACTCAGTTTAATACTTCTTTCGTTATTCCAATGCTACAAGGTTTTCTTCAATAATTATATTCTGCTATTAGAAAATAGCTTTTAATGAAAATGTACTTGTTCAATTGCTGATCACCCTCTTATATTTACATTATTTCATATATTATATTTTAGTATATCATTCTATAGATACATTTTTTCTATGTAGAAATAAACTATTCTTTTTTCATATGTCACATTTATCCTTCAGTTTTCCAACCACACTTTTAATGTTATGTAGGCACAATATGGTGCAATGGTGTAATTTCCCCTCTGCCATCCCTCTAAAGGCCTCATCCATAACAATATAATATCACGAACTGCAAACTATATTCTGAGTATACAAACTATAATAGAGCACAATTTTGGGCAAGTCATTTTGAGAATAAATTCAATTAAGTTATTTATTCACAATATTAAAAACATGTATGGTATTATAATAGTATTGTGATATTCACTATATTAATATTCAGTTTGCGAAATCAATAGAAAGAATAAGACGTTGATGTTGTCAATACCACTATATTCGTTCAAAATAAAATTAAATTACAGAACCAGGTTTAATGGCAACACATGCCACATCTTCAGCTAAACTGATCTTGATTGTTATTGTTCAAGGAACAAGAAATATGTATTGAACAAATATAGTTGGTAGAATTGACAACATCAACGTCTTATTCTTTCAATTATGGAGAAATACCACAACATATTTTTTCATACAACCAAATCAACTGAAGTTAGACAAGTTCAGTTATGCTCAAAATTTGGTTTGTGCATCAGTTTTATGTTGTGATTTGAATATCTAAAAAGCAATACTTCACATTAATGCTGTTGATAGTTGAAATTTTATTTCTTTATGTTCTTGTTTTGTGTCAGTGCATCTATTTCAACTTTGAATGCTGTGGCAGGAAGATCATTGTAATTTGTGTTTTATGTTGATTGCAGGTTGTTATTGCTACACCAGGTCGTCTCATAGATGTGCTTGAGAACAGATATTTGGTTTTGAACCAGTGCACTTATATAGTACTGGATGAAGCTGACCGTATGATAGACATGGGCTTTGAACCAGGTAAGAATTCTAACAATTCCACCAATCTAGAAGCATTAGATAAAAAAATAGACCATTAATAGATGTTGATTTCGATGATTCTTATTATGCTTGAAACTCTAATATTCTTATGTGCTTCTTGATTTACTGAAATTTGAATTTCTATTGTATCTGTGTTTATGTAACTGTAGAAATATGCACAATATTATTCGTATAGAATATTATTCGAAATAGTCCGTAATAATATATAAATTATTTCAGAGTATGCCACGTCAAACACTGACCGACGGCTTTGGCTATGCTTAAGAGATTTTTAACCAGACTATTCTGCTATTCTGAATTATTCAGTTTATTGTAAATTATGTGTATACAGATGGATATAAATGAGAAATTGCATTTATTCAAATTCTAATGAATATAGCTATCATCGAATTTTGTTCTGACTGTTCACCCTGATGTCAATTTTTGCAGTAGCAGAAGTCTTCAAGGTGGTTGACAGCATTTAATTTGGATTTCCGTTAAATAATGATTAAATTATTTGTATTTCATTCAATGTGTAACGTAAGCTTGAATCGACATTTGATATTATATGAAATATATATTGCATATATATATGCAACCCATTTCAATATTGCGTGAATGAAATTAGTAACTATACAGTTTTCAGTTGAAATTGTAATGAAGCTGGACCAATCTGGTAAGAATAACTTTACATTTTAACACTGAATGACTATAATGACTAGTACTAAGAAGTAACTACAATTCACAAACTCAACTTATCTCGTAATAATTGAAAAATTATACTCATAATTATTTTTTTCTTAATGCGATTTCGTTATCCACAGACTCCATATTAATATTTTTGCAGATGTACAAAAGATCTTGGATTACATGCCGGTTACAAATTTGAAGCCAGATAATGAAGATGCTGAAGATGAAGCGAAACTACTAGCCAATTACAATTCCAAAAAGAAGTTCAGACAAGTAAGTACATCAAGATGAGAAAATATTTCTTTACAAATGAAACATATAGGGCCGGTTTCCGAGCTCGGGATTTTGCTAAGTTCTAGACTAACTGGTTTTAAACTGTGGAGTCAGAAAATTGGCTTTCCGAGTCAGAGCGTTAAAGTAGTTGAGGACTTAAATATACCATGGAGTTTAGAGATCACGTTAGACTCTGGGATTTATAATTTCGCTTTGTGAGTGAATGGCTTATAAGTCCAGGACTTTGACTCTCGCCTCTTTCCGAGTCAAGGATTTATAAAAAATCGTTAAGTCCAGAACTTGAAACAGCGTGATTTTAAACCCTCGACTTAGGTAGGTTTTAAAATTAAGTTCTGGACTTAAACTGACCAAACAGAACTCAGTTATTGTTTTGGAGTAGATGAATAGCCAAATAGATGTCTTGTAATACTTGAATCGTTTTAATTAGTACATCTAAATTCATAATTTATAGTTTGCAAGTTTATTTTGGAATAAGATTGTATCAGAATTATGTGTAAAAAACTAACCTTATTTTACAACTGTGACATAACCTAAAAATGATCAAGAAAAATAATACAAGGATTGCCTTGAAATTTATATTCCAATCTGAATGTTATTAATCAATGTTATATTCAACATATTAATAATAATATAACCATAATAAATTATTATTCCATTTTTTTTCAAAACAAATACGTTATTCAAACTCAATAGCCTGATGAAATTTTTATTCCAAAATCACTGGTTAGGATCAATGATCAATAATAGCATAACGTAAAATGAAATGTTTATTCATTTATCTTTCAGAAGGTTAGGTTTTGCTTTGAATAGGCCTACAAAGAAATCAAAACGTATTTTCACAAAATAATTTGGAGAGCATGCTCATTTGAATTATCCCGCTGCAATCAGCTGTTTTCGTTTTGCTATAATGCCAACAATACAACAGCAAAATATTGTGAATTTCCCTCATGTTTACTGAGTTAAACTCCTGTACTAAATAGGCCCCGGACACAATAGATACAGAATGGAAACTATCAATCAAACGCCTATCCAACCAATGCTTTTTACATGTCACAAATACTAGACACGTCATGTGACTGTGCCATCTTGTTAGAAGTTAAAATCCTGTCTTTTGATTGGCTCGCGGTAGTGAACGAGACCGATTGATCCGGATCAGTAAAGTGATCCGAACCTCCCATAAATACTATTACAATGCTGAACTTTCTAACAAGATGGCGGATTTTTGAGCCCGGATACTAGCCGAGTTTCCATTATGTACCCCGGATTTTAGAAGATAAACTCGTGACACAGAATAGATACAGAATGTAAACTCGGCTAGTACCCTTGCACAAAAATCCACCATCTTGTTAGAAACTTCAGCATTGTAATATAGTGAGGTCCACGTTATAATGACAGTGGATAAAGATAGGAGAATACCGTTGCCGATTCTCTGCCTTAATTAATTATATTTCTGCATTGTCGAAAACATTATTGGCATCCTTGTAAAGCTAGAAAAGGATAGTACTACCTGCTTTGTCGAATGATACACAAAGATAGCAACACCAAAGTTAATCAAATACTGTCATTATAACAACGTGGACCTCACTATAGTAAAGATGAGAGGTTCGAATCACTTTACGTATCCGGATGAATCGGTCTCGTTCACTACCGCGAGCCAATCAAAAGACAGGATTTTAACTTCTAACAAGATGGCACAGTCACGTGACGTGTCTAGTATTTGTGACATGTAAAAAGCATTGGTTGAATAGGCGTTTGATTGATAGTTTCCATTCTGTATCTATTCTGTGCCCGTGACTAAGAATGTCGATTTAGACCCGAGCGCTTATTTTAGTCCTGCACTCTGTAAGTCCAGAACTTAAAGATCCCGTGCTCGGAAACCGGCCTGAAGTGTAGACCATATATTATATTTTACCTAATAATTAATTATTGAGAATAAGTATAACCTTTTTTTTAGTTTTTTGCATTTATTTTTCAAAAGGTTAGGTTTTGCTTTGAATAGGCCTACAAATAAATCGAAACGTATTTTCACAAAATAGTTTGGAGAGCATGCTCATTTGAATTAGCCCGCTTCAATCAGCTGTCTCCCATTGCCAAAATAACAACAATATAATATTGTGCATTTCCCTCATGTTTACTGAGTTAAACTCCTGTACTAAATAGACCCCGGACACAATAGATACAGAATGGAAACTATCAATCAAACGCCTATCCAACCAATGCTTTTTACATGTCACAAATACTAGACACGTCATGTGACTGTGCCATCTTGTTAGAAGTTGAAATCCTGTCTTTTGATTGGCTCGCGGTAGTGAACGAGACCGATTGATCCCGATCAGTAAAGTGATCCAAACCTCCCATAAATACTATTACAATGCTGAACTTTCTAACAAGATGGCGGATTTTTGAGCCCGGATACTAGCCGAGTTTCCATTATGTACCCCGGATTTTAGAAGCTTTCTTATGTTGAAATTCTCTCGCTGATGATGACATGATGAATAATGTGGGCAAATTGCAGCTACTCCTTAAACCTGTTTGTATTACAAACGAGAGTAGTTAGAACTATTTGCAATGAATCACCTCTCTCTCATTGCAAACCTTTATTCATAAGACTGGGAATTATGAGTATGCCATGTATTTTTATACACCACTGCTTGTTGTTTGTGAAGTCTAATTTATATTTATTTTCTAGTCATAATAATGTCCACTCTCATTACACACGGAATCAATTAAACATCCGAAATGAATTTCACTATTATAGATCTAGTCATACTAGTTTTAAGGCCTGGGCAATCATATTTTATAACCACCTACCATTAGATGTTAGAGAATTACCAGAGAAGGAATACAAACAGAAAATTGAAAAGTTCCGATTGAAGAAATGTTTTTATAGTTTATTTATCACATTGTGTACAAATACTTAACATGAGGAAAGGCACAACAGGCTCATGCCCAAAACTGTCCCATTTCCAATTTATACTATACTGTATTTTGAACTGTATTTTAGCATTAGGTTGGACAGCATAGAATGATGTGATAATTTTTATGTTGAGTGATTAGTTGTTTGACAGTGCCTGTACAATATTTTATATAATGTGTCTTGGGCAATGAATTAAATTTGAATTTGAACATGTGGATGTGGATGGTAAACATGCTTATTTATTTATTTATTTATTTACCACATTGTGTACAAATACTTGAGATGAGGAAAGGCACAACAGGCTCATACCCAAAACTGTCCCATTTCCAATTTATACTATTATACTGTCCAAATCAAAATGTTGGTTATGTCACTTTCACTTTTCAAAATAAAATTTATGCTCTTCAATTCTCAGACTTCAAACGAGCAAATTTTGAACCAAATAGATACTATTAGAGCCTAGAATCAAAAAATCTAGAACTGTAACTTAATAATTATTCAAAAAGTCTAAATTTTGAATTATCATGCATTTTCTACCGTTAGTGGCCAGCCTTAGATTTGAATGGTTATCCGTGTCATTAGCAAGGCAATAGATTTGATTAGAACTATTATTATTTATATGAGAACAATACAATAGATTTTATGAATAGATAAGTTGACAGTATTTTGATTATGTAGAAATCACAGCACAATAATCGATGTTGCGAATGTTTTAGACGGTGATGTTCACGGCGACTATGCCACCGGCGGTGGAGCGGCTGGCACGCACATACCTGCGCCGACCGGCCGTCGTCTACATCGGGTCGATCGGCAAGCCGACTGAGCGCACCGAGCAAATCGTCTACATGGTCACCGAACAGGACAAGCGTCGCAAACTCATGGAGATACTCAGTCGCGGCGTCGAGCCGCCCGTCATCATTTTCGTCAACCAGAAGAAGGGCGCGGACGTGCTCGCGCGTGGCCTCGAGAAACTTGGCGTGAGTATAACCGTACAGAAAAAATAGCGTAACAAGATAAAAGTGTAACTTAACCTGAAGTAAAGCATAAAGTATAGCATAACTGTGGAGAAAAGATAGTATAACAAGATAATATAACTTTTTTGCTATTAACTAGAAGACTAACAATCAAATTTCGAAAGCTAGCAGTCGTAATAAACAATAGTCGACAGTTGATCGGTTTGAACAAACAGTGGAATTTGAAACAGGAATGCCCTATACCATGAGGTGAGGTAATGCCCTGCTATGCCATTTCTTCTCATGCTGTATTTCCTTTATGGCATAACCAACAACTATATTCCTACAGTGAGAAAGGAATTCTAGTCACGTTTCTAGTCAGTGGAAAGGAAGGCATTGTTTTCTATTTTCATTTTTCACCACCTTCTTTAGCAGATGGCTGTGATTCAAGTCATTCAGTATCAGTAGTTATCAATCACAATGCCATCTTCACTTCATCATATTTTGACCATATCTTACAGGCGATCTATTTTTAATAGCAGGAGACGTATGTACGATTTCTGAGATGTGAAGTTTGTTTTAAGTTGTTTCTAATATTCTAATGATACATTACCAATATTTTCGTGTACTAGTACTAGTGTTACCAATATTATTCAACGTGGACTTTGATAAATGTTTTCAACATTACAACGCATGTACACTTGGCATAGACCAGGAGCAAAGAGTAATGTACTAATAGTACATGTGATATTAATAGTAGATATAATAGTTATATTCCAAGGAGACTTCAATAATTCTGATACTCTATTAATACCTCCCCGATTCCTCGAGGTTGACTGATATTGATCTCCTACAATGAGATTCACGTTATAAAGTCAGTGGATAAATCAGTGTATGAATACATGATTGCCGATTTTCAATTACCAGTGCCTTGTATAGTAGATAGCTGATTCCAGTATAAATATATCATTATTGTTAATAATGATCAACTCTATCTCAAATATATTTTATTTGCCAAAAAAATAGTTTCCTCATTATTCCATAATAAATTTCCATGATTGAGATGAAATATTCTGCTATTTAATTCTGTTTCTTCTTAGTTAACAAGGGAGTTGAAAACAGCGCGGAGGTAGAAAAGGATAGAGCTATCTGCTTTGTCCAATGACAGACAAGGATAGCAAACGAATGTTAATTAGTTGCTGACTTTATAACTTGAATCTCACTACAGTGATGTTTTACCAAAACATACATATATTCTGCTGATACTTTTCTGATAGTGGTACAAGTTATTACAAATAATATATTACTCAAGTTCTTGATAGTGAAGTGTAATCTATCTTTTGGAAATATCTAGCTAACTTAATTAATAAAACTTGAAGTACCCTTTATTATTTAAAATATTACAACTAGTTTCGACATTTAACTTAGGACATTTTCAAGTTGAAATGTGGAAAATAAATAAACAAGTTGATACTATTCAATATGAAGATACGTTTATACGTCTAGCTAACCTATCTTGTTGGGAGAAGAATAGTTTTTGGGCTAAGCCTGTCTCTCTCTCATTCACATCTATTAATATTCACATCTATATAATTTGTAATTCAATTGTATTGATAATGGATGAATGAATGTTTGTTTAGTACAACGCGTGTACACTGCACGGTGGCAAAGGACAGGAGCAGCGAGAGTACGCGCTGGCCAGCCTCAAGTCGGGCGCCAAGGACATGCTGGTGGCCACAGACGTGGCGGGTCGTGGTATCGACATCAAAGACGTCTCCCTCGTCATCAACTACGACATGGCCAAGACTATTGAAGGTATCTATTCTTTCTTAGATTTTTATCTTAGGCTGGCCACAAACATCCTTGATGAAACCCCACAAGTGGTGAGCGAGGTGGCCATGTTGAAAGCAATGCGAAGTTGAAAGCAATTGTCTAAAGTGAAAGAGTGTACTTGTTCAGCATGACGGTGCACCACCTCATTTCCACGGAGAAGTTTGGGATTTTCTAGACATTCGCTTTCAACTTCGCTGGATTGGCCGTGCAGGGCCAATTGCATGGCTACCTCGCTCACCGGATTTAACATCGATGGACTTCTTCCTGTGGGGTTTCATTAAGGATAAGGTTTATGTTCCGCCTCTACCAGACAATCTTAATGACCTCCGAAATCGGATCGCTGCGATTGCACAAGTTAAGCCTGATATTCTGTTACGAGTGTGGCAAGAAATCGATTATCTGTTGGATGTATGTCGCATTACCAACGGCTGTCATATCGAACCAAAATAACACCCACACCTTCAACTTGAAGTGTTTTGTAACAAAATGACACCTTTCTCAATTCTTCAAGTGATTTCAATAAATGTGCTTTCAAAGTTGTAAAATCCTTTTATAATCATCCTGTATATTATACTGTACTATAGTATACTATAACGGTATATGATAAACATGTGTGTACATGATGCATGTCCTACTGTTAGTGGCCAGCCTTACATCACATGAATGGAAGAACGGGTTCTTTGCCAGAACGGCGGCATCATTCTCTAGATTCAAATTATATTGTTTCAGAACAGTAAAGTCCTGCTTTCCGTGGTAGTGGTGGGGTTTACTTCAGTGTCTTAGTGACCTAAAACAATATAATATAAAAATTATTTCATAAGTTATAATTATTGTACAATATGAATATACGAGATTCTGTAAGCCTATAATTTACTGTGGTGTTAACTGCAGTGACGGATGAATAAGATTTTCTCATTTGGACATGTAACGAATTGTAATATTTTTGGAAAAGACTGCACGATGAAAAGGCGGTCCTGGCTGAAATATTGTACAACAGTTGTGAGGCACCTTGACGACTCAAATATATGGTCCTAGCTGAAGTACAACAGTTGTGAGGTCCATTGACGGCTTAAATATATTTCAGGCTTGGTGGGATCTATCCGTAACGGGTTCACCATAAGCAAAACGCCGTACGAATATTTTTTATTACTGAAGACTATCTAAATTAATAGAATAGTATGTCTTTTATTTTATGACGTGGAAGTGGATTTATTGTAGCTATCTATAGTACACCAACAATTCTTTAGAATTATTAAGATGGGTCTAAATTGAAATCTTTAGAGAATAAAGGGAGATATCACACTACGTGATTCGAAATTTACTTATCAATATTGGTATTTAATAGTAGGCTAATCTCACAGTTCATGTAATTATGACAATGACAATATTAGAGGTCTTATCATTTTTTTTACAAAATATGTTTTCAAATTACAATATCTACTGTCATATGAAGGGTAAAGGGGAAAACCGATCAAAGTCACAAAAATTTTCTTCTTCTCATTCTCCTTATCCTTCTAAGCTGAGAATATTGTTAGTTTTTCCCCTGTGCCCTTCATATTCATTTAGGATTAACCATAAAGAAAAAATATAATAAAATATCTTGTGGTAAAGGGCGTTTCCAATTGAGAATAGAATCAGATAAGGGTTGACAGCTTGTTTAATTTTAGTATTGTATTAATTCATGAGTCAATATTTGATGCCTGATGAATGTTAGAACAAATTACATTCATCGAATTGTTTATGTTTCAAATTGTGTTAACTCAAGCTGATAGTCCTAGTAGTGTGACACATGCTGTGCCGTTCTTAAACAGCTTGTTTAATTTTAGTATTGTATTAATTCATGAGTCAATATTTGATGCCTGATGAATGTTTGAACAGACTACACACATCGTATTGGTCGAACTGGTCGCGCTGGCAAGCACGGAGTGGCCATCTCGTTCCTGACGAAGGAAGACTCGGGCTTGTTCTACGACCTGAAGCAGACCATACTGGGCAGTCCGATATCGACCTGTCCACCGGAGCTGCTCAACCACCCCGACGCCCAGCACAAGCCCGGAACTGTCCTTGTCGCCAAGAAGAGAAGAGAGGAGAAAATATTCGCATAAATGTACTCTAGCTCTACGCCTATATTCTAATATTAATGTCACTTATTAATTAAAATCGTCATAAGTTTCGATATTTCAATTTCATTTATTTTTCAGTTCCACTAATATTTATGAAGATGAATATAAAGAAATATTTCCAAGTAAATATTTGAAATCTTTTAGATTTTATTCAGGACTACAGATTAGACACCTCGTTTTCTATAAAAATTATAAATTCTCAATTATTAGTCGGCAATGAATTACTAGAAAATATGTACGGTTTGTACGTACTTTAGGAATCCTAATATACAATAATTGGATAACTATTAATTGTCACTATAACTTATGACTGAACTATTGATAACACACTGTACTACCAAGAATTTTGGTAAGTACCTGCCAAGTTACATTGTTATTTTCAAACAGATATTACAAATTCATCGTCGGAAAAACGCTTTGTTTACAATTGCAAAGAAAGTACTCAATACATATCTCGAACTGTCTTTAAATTCCCAACTATTATAAAATAATGATAAACCAAATAGGATTTTTCTGTAAGCGATGTATTGGAAAATAGGCTAAACTGCTAGACAATCTCATCCCAGCAACCTTTTTCTCTAGAACCAGAAAATGGATCAAACAAGCCATTTCAAGCCAATGCATCATAAGAATATAATACTGTATTATTATCTTTTTGGTGAGGGCTACTCTTTTTATCACGAAATGAAAATCGAATTACCCTTTATTAAAAACATTTATTCACAACATGTTTCAATATTTGAGTGACATTTTCTAGTGAGTGCGTATTCTATGAAAGAGAGAAAATTCATTCACTTGAAAATGGCACATGTTGTGAATAAAAGTTTTTAATAAAGGGTGCTTTTATTTTTTTCTGATATACTGTAGCCTATTATTTATGCTCTAAAAACTTCCTTATCTAAACTGATATTGTTTTAATTCTGTGTTTTTGAGTGTGATCCAAATGCATCATAAAAAGCTCGTAGTTTTCGAATACAATGTTGATGAGAGACTGGCAACCTTCTCCTGATCGTCAATCGTTAGGTATTTGATAATTTTCAGTAGAATTTCCACGGGCATTCCTTCCAAACTGTTATTCAATAACTTATACTTGTTCAATACAAGACAACGTCCTGCAACAATTTAAATATAGTTAGAGAAGAGGTAAATACAATCAGTAGAATACAGTCATAAAAATATTTCATTATAGAAGCTAACGGTTGAATTAAACTCGACTGGTGTATTAATGTGGCAGTAATATGTAATATGATTTTCCAAGTAAAGAAAGCAGACATTAGTATTTATTGATAAATTCTTGATTCCAAGTTTTTCATTTTTGGGAGATACCGTAAGTAATATTTTGAATAATAACTTTTATTTGATTTTAGATGATAAATCTTATAACCTCACTGAAATCTTTTAACTGTATCTTAAGGTGCGTACAGATATACGCGCCGCGAACATGAGCAATTCACTTTTAATCAGCTGACTATATCTGTATTTTTACAGAAACGGTATAAGATATACAGATATAAAAAGATTGGCATCAGCTGATTAAAAGTGAATTGCTCATGTTCGCGGCGCGTATATCTGTACGCACCTTAAGATGAGTAACATCATATTTAAAAAGATATATTGAAGGTTAATATAGCTTAATTAATCCAATGTTGAATAGCCTAATAATTATCAGCAAATCCATGGAAATAAATCTTCACTTTTTTCAAAGCTATTTTCACTAGTCCAATTTTCCACAACACGTCTTTCCAATTATCGAAAAAATTAAACGAATAGGTTGTGTTTCAATATCCTCTTACTCTTACATAAATTCAATAAAATAATTTATTGAAATCGATCGAAGGGATTTTCAAAACTAGTCATAGAACTAAAAACTGTTCACACAACATCCCATGCGGAAAACACAACCTGTGCGCTAAACACTAGTTTTGTGCACGGTTTCAATTGATAACATCGTTGTCGGTATCATTTCCAATGATAATGTAAAGTGTTACTGCCAACCAGTCCACCTCAGTGGCCGTAACATAAAGGTGATAAACAAATTGAGTGTTAGGAAAAATATTGTGTACAAATGTGATATTTATATCATGAGTATATATTACATTGATTTGCAAACGTTTTGCCAAACTCTGATGGCCGAACAAAGCGAAAAAAATCTAATTCGTTTGGCAATCACCGGTTTAACACAAGTTGCACAAAAAGTTATTTTTATTGAAATATCATAGTTACAAGTCTTGTACCTCAATAACACTCATTCTTACCCTCTAATATCATCCAAATTTGACATGACTCAAGGATTATTTTATAATGAACATATATTTTCTTCTTAAGGCTTGTATTGCAGAGCATCAGTTTTACTGCGCTCATTACATTTGCGGATACCGTTAAGGAATCATGTTTAGGTGTCTTACTCAGGAACCAGCATGGCCACCACTGGTGTCCTAATGTAATTCTAAACTAAAAGGCTCACTAAGCGCAAGTTAAGCTCATGCACTAAGTTAATATTAATAGATTACAACAATCGTTATCATTATTATTTTACCTTTCAGGGCGATTCTATTTTTAAATAGAATACTGAAGTATCTTAGGTTATTGAACTTTGAGGCAACATCTGCTGATTTGCTCATCGAAATGAATGATGCCGCGTTGAATGCCACTGAGTAGCAATCGATGATAGTTTTGTCCTCGAGCACACACAAATTCACCACAGTTAGTCCTGTTCTCGTCAGAACCACCAACAGAATAAATGAATACTCTGCAACTCCCAACAATCTAAAAGGCACTCTATAAATTTTTTCATTCGACGTCAAAATATGATTTGGTAAATCAGCCTGTGAGAGCACATTTTGGTAACTAAAATAGATTGTTTCATGTACCGATTTTTTGCCAAGGACCTGAAAAAAGTCGTTAAATTGCATATTTGTTTCAAAATAACAACATTAGATCCAATCGCACAACTAAAGTTCATATTGTTAAAATTGTACTTATATTATCGATTGACTTACTGTTAAAATTTGAAAAAATAAAATATGCAAGACACAAAACTTGAAAGCCACCCCTTTGGTTCTAATTTTCAAGAAACTCTGGTATTCAAGAATAACCCGGATTAGTTAGCTGATGATGTTGAAATAAGTCCAGGGTTTATGTGTGAATAATGGAAAGAATGATGGTGATTGTAAGTGTGCCTACTGTTTTGGGTGAATTCCATACCACCGGGAAGTTATCCTGCAATTCATAACTGTCTGTTAGTGGAACTGACCTCAACAAGCACACTTTCAACGGAAGAGCGGGTAGCACGGTGATTATCTCAATATGTGCTGAAAGGCGGTCCTTCCTACAGGGCCAACCACTTAAAATTCTGGAAGAATTCTTTGATATCATTGAATGAATTCTTGCTGCTCTAACCACATATTGTCTTTTCAAAGTCTTGAAGACCTAGTACACTCCTGGTAATACCAAATATGTAACGGCGGGAAAGAAAGACTAATGTAATAGTTTTGGTGGTTGTAACGATAAAATCAAAAGTGAACAGTTTACTATATAGTTTAATGAAACGTTATCGATTTATTGTGGAAATCAAAATATCCTGAGAAAATAAAGCATTACTATACCCTGCGACTCGTTTAAATTTTTAAATTACCTCTACAAAGCCGCAAATACACTTTGCATTTGCCTGTGAGAATGTACTCAAGTGCCCCATCTCTTCTTTAGAAATGGTATTTGAACTGATTCTTCCCAAGTATAGTCATTAAGTAAGTTATGGTATTAGCCTACCAATTAATAACATGATAAAAAAGTAAATATTGTTTATCACACGTCGATACGACAATAAATGTTATATGTGTACTCGTGGTCAACATCATTATTATTCATTCATCAAAGAGGGCTTTAATTATGCTATAATAACAATAGTTCATTCATCTGGTACCAAAAATGTCTCAACAATTGAATAGTACATTTTTTTAGAGAACGGTGCAAGCCACCACATAGAAAATTTAGTTGAAATAAATATTATTTATAATAATATGAATAACTATAGTTACATTATCGTTCAATTGATAAAATATCAATCCGTCGACCAGGGTGACTTTGTCCCACCTCGCGGAAAAATATTCAAATCAGTTTATCTCCGATCTCTGTTATCCGAAATCGATGTTCAACATTGATACCCGTAGCACTGATCATTATCGAGGTTCTAAAATCGATATCTTGTCGAATCTCGATATATTAGTTGATTTACTGACATAAAACCAAACTGCATGCTTTCTTGTGATTTCGTTGTCGGAAAACTTGGTATTAGAAAACTTATTTCTAAAAGACTCATGATATCGGTGAGTACATTTTGGTACATTTTTTTATTATTTTTCAATTGCTATATCTATTATATTATAACCAGTTAAACTGGTTAGGGTTCTGTTACTAGTTAAATACAACAAGGTCACTTTTAGTTTAAAATTGGGGTGACTTTGTAATAGTATAAAAATTGTGATATTATGCAGGATATGATGCAAATAAAATTCAAAATAATATGATAAATATTATTTATTCTACGTAATAAAACAAAATAATCACTTCAATATTGTTTTCCATCACGAACTGCTCATTATTGAATCACTTTTTGCTATTAGATAAAACGACTAGCAGTCAGATATTTTACAAAAATTGGAAATCTCCACTGAAGTCCCTGGATACACAAATTATCATCATTCATTTTGAATTGTTTGACCTAACCTCGAGGTCAGGCGGCTGCCTCACTCCACAGTGAAAAAATGAATATTTGCGAAGGTAACGCAGGTGAAACAGGTGACCAGATCGACTGTAAACTTTGTATTCCTGTCAGCACTGTCCGGGGCCTTGCTCTCCTGCAGAGCTGTGGAGTGAGGCAGCCGCCTGACCTCGAGGTTAGATCAAACAATTCAAAATGAATTATGATAATTTGTGCATATCCAGGGACTTCAGTGAAGATTTCCAATTTTTGTAAAATATCTTACTGCTAGTCGTTTTTTCTAATAGCAAAAAGTAAAATAATCACCTTGATTGAGATTAATACGATCTCAATATTCATTTTTAGCTGATTTTGCAGCTAAAGCCAACATGCCTCGATGAGGCATGATTTTTAGGCAGCAGAAACTAAAATATTTTTCAAAAAATAATTTGTGATTTTTTGAAGTGGATTTCATCTGTTTTCAATGTTATTATTCATTTTAAAGGTTAATAGTTTGTTTAACTTTGTCTAACTCTTGAAAATAAACTTTTTTTCATATATTTTCCAAAGTGAGACAAATGTCACCCCAACCCCTCGTTGATATTGTTAAAGTGGGAAAAATATGAACTTTTTATAATAAACATTTTTATTCAAACATTGCAGAATACAATAAAATATTGCAAGAGATTTGTTGCAACTCAAGTATTGATTGCAAGCTGTTTAAAATCTCAATCCCCATGATTGGGACAAAGGCACCCCGGTTTACCGGTATAGTTCAATATAGTCTAATTGTAAATATAGTTATTTGATAAGCTATAGTTCAATTGACAAGCTATTATTGAATAATAAATTGTGCAGACACAAAAATAGTTGCATTGATTGAGTATATATTTCAAAGCAAATTTGAAAATAGATATCCTAGGTAAATACCTTGTCATAATTACGCGAGTCATCATCCGAAATAGCTCCAGATTCATCAGTAGTACTTGGCTTTTTTGTGTATTGGAGTACAGGCTTAAGTACACTCAACAATAATTTTTTTCATTTTTTGACCGAATTTGACTTAGGATGCATGATTTTGGACCGCCTTGACGAGCCGAGAAGAATGAAGTGTATAATAGTACAATAAAATCTGAGCATTTTGTCAAAAGTTATGTTTGAAATTTTGATCCTTGAGGTGTCCTTAAGCGCGCCTCTCCACTGGAAAATACTGAAATGAAGTGCATCTAACGGGTGATTCTTATAAAAAATAATCTCATGAACTTATGTCATTGTGCGAAATATCAATGTGAGGACAATGTGGTTGGTGATAATGATTGTAGCTGAAAATTAGGTGTTTTTCACAATACAAGGAGCATTGTTGTCAGGTGTACCTGGAAATCTATATGAGATAGAGCGCTCTACCCGATCTCAGATTGTAGAGCACAAAAATTCGCCCAGAGAGATTTTGTATTATATACATCTAAATGGTAACAATCAAGAGATATTGTTGATCAAAAACTAAAATTCATCAAAATTGATTTTTTCTTAAAATGTCACTCATTTTTGAAAAATCATAACTCAGTACTCATTGGAGATAGCGAGTTCCGAATGATCTCATTTTATTCAAAATTCTATAATCTAAAAAAAAGGCGAGAGCAAATTTTTCCAATTACAAGATTTGACGGAAATAGTTGAAAACTGGAAAATGAGCCGAAAATACGAGGTTTTTGGGCCATTCTGTATCTAGCACAAGGAAATTTTGCATGAAGAAATTGGTTCTGGACTTCCCTTATGTACCCAAATAATATATTAAAAAATCAGAACTACAATATAAATTGCAATCACACCCCCTTTTCTATGTCTATATTGACTGGACTAAGTGTCAGGGGGCGCGACAGTCGAGACCGACGACATTCGAGGCCTACGACCGTAGAGGTCGTAGTTTTACAGTCCTCTACGGTCATAGGCCTCGATTGTCGGGAGTGTACGAAAATTAGAGTGGCCTCAACTGTCGACTAACGCAGGCGACATTTGAGGCCACTTTTTCAGGAGTCCTCTACCGTCGCTGGCCTCAAATGTCGCTGGTCTCGACTGTCGGGCCTGTACAAAAATTAGAGACTTGCTTGCAGCAGGCGACAGTTGAGGACACATCCTACTGCGTTTCAAGTATTTGATCTGATTCCTTGTAATGATAACTTGTCAAATCCTTGCAGTGGAGAATTATTGAAAATTGTTGATCAAGAACTTGAAAGTATTAATGGTTATGTCAGTTTAAAATCTGTAGCTCACAATCATCTGCACATTGGAAATGGAAAGAGGAAGGAAGAGGGTGATGATGAGGTGGAAAGGGAACTTAGATGGGATAGTAGAGAGGAAAATGGAATTGAATCAACCTTGAAATTAAGGAAAAACTTGGAGGACGGAATGAGAATGTACAAAAAATGAGGAGAGAAAGATGTGGAAATGGAAGAAGGTCAAGGTATGAATTAGGAAAGAAATTAAAAAGAAATATTGGCTAGTATTGGAAAAAGAAAAATTTATAAGAATAATTATAGAATGAAGAGTGTGTATGAGTTGATGCATACTCAACAACGAGAAGAAAATTGATGAAAAAGCAATTCAAAGTACCCAACAGCCAAAGAAAGTCAGTCTTACCAAGCAGTGTTGCGTGTAATGCAGTGTTATGTTTTGTTCACATTCGTTTCATTTTGTGTGTTTTGTTTATGTTTAATTTATTTTCCATGTTTCGTTTATGTTTGTAATCCTCTTCATATTCATTTATTTTATGGCTTGAGGGCAAGCCAATTTGTCAGAATGGCCGAGTGTAGGATATGAGATTGTAGCGATGGCAATTCTATTTTGACGTATGATGTTATCATCATATGAAAGTAATCATGTGAATTATCCCATAAGCAACATCGTTAATGAAATAAATGAACAATTTAGTTTTTATGAGAAAAGCTCAATGTATATAAGCTTATAGATCAAGAAAATGTAAAATGTGAATGTGTGAAATTGATAAAAGTTATTGATTTGTAACAGGATATTGATTTGTAGAATAATATCCTACATCTATCATGAACTGAGAATTTGACATCAAAGTATCAAAAAGGTATTTACGAGTTTGAAAATTTCGTTTTTTATGATGAAGCAACTAAGGTTTATTTACAGTTGTAAAGTTGCAATACTTATTCATAATATGGAAGGAATAATGGGATATTATTCAATTGCTGGTAAATCCATACAAATTAAATGATAATATTCTTTTGGTGCTGTCTACCATTCTGGAGAGCCTAGCGCAGGCGACAGTTGAGGCCTCTTTTTCAGGAGTCCTCTACGGTCGTAGGCCTCGACTGTCGGGAGTGTACGAAAATTAGAGTGGCCTCAACTGTCGCCTAACGCAGGCGACATTTGAGGCCACTTTTTCAGGAGTCCTCTACCGTCGCTGGCCTCGAATGTCGCTAGTCTCGACTGTCGCAGGACTCTTCTGTCGTTTGCCTCGTTTGACATCGACCCAAGTGTCAAGTGGAATTATAGACATGCGGGTTCTCCAGTCATCTGTGTAATCCACTTATTGTCAGCTGATTGATTACGAATAATTCTTTAGTCTGATTAATCCTATCTCCAGAGTAGATGATATTCATAATATATCATATGTATCATATATTATATAGTGATATCGGAGTATATGGAGGAATTTCTTTTCCTTTCATATTATCCTTAAAATGCAAAATTTCAAAAAAACCTTGTGTATACATCAACCCGCAGTTGAAAAAGGACTATTCCTGCCAAATCTCATCGAATTCTATCAATGTGTTTGGCCATAATTGCGTTACATACAGACAGACAAAAGAAAATTTGAGTTAAAACATAGAACTCACTACATTCGGTCAATTATTGGTAGCTCTGTGAAAAATAGACCTCGAGTAGTTATATTAGATCAAAGCCTCCTCACAGAGAAGAAAGAAGGATTCCTTCTACTTTGTGGCCTCATATACTAAAATGTCAAGGCCTGGGGAGAATGACAACGTTGCCAAGTAGTCTCTCAACTGGACAGCACAAGTTGAAAGCACTGAAACTTCAAGAGAATAGTTCAAGTTGCATGCAGAAATTCGTCGCTTCTGCCTTTTTTCAGATTATGAAATTCCTGATAAAATGAGATCATTCGGAACTTTTTGTCTTTAATTAGCCTATTACTGAGTTACGGTACAATTTTCCAAAAATGAGTAAAATTTTAAGAAAAAACAAATTTGATGAGTTTTAGTTTTTGATCAATGTTACAATTTAAATGTATAATTCAAATCCCTCTGGTCGTAATTTTGGTTAAAGTTTGAGAACAAGGGATATAGTAAGGTCCACGTTATAATGGCAGTGGAGAAAGATAGGAGGTTACCGAACCTCTGTTTTGTCAATGCCTATTTGCCAATAATGGTAGCTGATACAGTTTTATTTATGTAATATTAATAATTGTTCATTTTCGTTTAAAATAATCAATTTTATTTATTAAGCAATAGATTATATTTTTCAACAATTTCATAATCAATTTACATAATTAATATGAAATATTCTATTAATTAATTATTAGTTCTACAACGTTGAAAGACGATCTGGCAACAGAGTCAAGTGAGAAAGAGAAAGCGCTTTTTGGTTTTGGCTTGTTGCATGATAGACAAGTACAGCAACACTATTATCAATCGTACACTGCCATTATAACGTGCACCTCACTATAGCTCCCAAATGGCCCCAGCTGATGTTATACATGAATATCAATGAATGGGAAAACTATAGTAATTGCATGCAATGATTAGGTACTCCAGCTGACTGAATGATAAATATTTTTTTCTTACGCACTTTCAATGTTATTTGTTATATCTTGAAAAAGGACGAAGGAATCGGTGGATTTTGTTGCCCAACGAACTTGATCTGTAAAAAGGGTCGAAGAATATGCGTGTTCAAAATCTGAAGCTGTTCGATGAAGACTTTGAAAAATTATTGTCAAACATACAGACGGACAACAACTTTAGATTTTAGTCAAAAGTAAGATCTCGCTAACGCTCTTTCATAAATTGTATACTGTTTATTCTTCTACTAATTTTATCTTTATGATTTATATTAATAATACATATTTTAACAATATTACGGTATAGCATAATAAGAATTGGAATTAGAGTAGAAATTATTATAACAGAATAATAAAATTGCTCTATTAGGCTATTCACCTCCGTGTTGGTATCAAGAGCATTCCTTGAAGTAAGTGTGTGTGTTGCACGTGTATATAGAGCGAAACAGAATGCAGACAGGAAGCTCCCAGCAGCCCCTGCCCCCGCCCAAGGGCCAAAGACAGCGGACCCGACCGAGTTCAGTGAAATCGCACGCGCAGTCCCCTACCCCCTACCACTCTCCATAACTATCAACAACAACTCCTGTCAAAATCTGCCATCTCCCAGAGAATCAGAGAGCTGAGAACTCAGAACTGAGTTGAGTCACAGAGTAGTTGGATAAATTTCTCTCCTCTGGTTTGGCAGCTACCTGTTAATCAACCAGCAAAAATTAATAATGGATTTCTATCTTGCATCTCTGAGCATCATGCTCTTAGCAGCAATTCATTCTGGTAAGTGCACCAAAAAAATCTATGATATCTATCTTTCAAGAATATGTTTATTTTGTAGATGTGAAGACCTGTTGAGCAAGTTTGTGTATGTAGTATTGATTGACAGGAGCGCAGAATAGCAGGGAAACCATACAAAAAAGACAAAAAACCAAAATAGTTTAGTCAAGATCCAAAATTCTTCAATCGTCTTCAATGCAATTTAACAACTTCTCATTGTTATTTTATTGATGTTCACAACATACCTACACTGCTCTACACTTCAAATTATTCCATCAAGAGGTGTTATCATTAATGAGATCCAAAAGGATCTCTCTGCCGATAGAAGCCATATGAATAAATAAATAATCATTAATGACCAGTTTTCTTAGTAGGTACTTTTAATATTCAATTTGAAACTATTTTATTTATAATTTTTTAATTGTGTTGGAGATCAATTTGCTATTTGTTTGGGAAATTTGCATTTTTCCAGTTTTTTTGTTGTCTATTTCATGCATAATTTACGGGAAAAGAATAAATAATGGTTTTGTTTCATTTTCAACTGGTTTGAAAATGCTTATATTAATAATTAGTATTCGTTCAAACGGGAGGTTTTTTGTGGAGAGAAGATTCCAAGTTATTGAATAACTAACTTTTCATGCTTAGTTTTATTTTGCTGATGGTGATGCCTACATGAGTTCTAGGCTTGTGCGTGGGTTATGAGGCGGATGATAATGAGAGATGAATGGACCTACAGTTTTAGGTGGGCTCCGAACTACCGGGTAGCGATTTTACAACTCATGAGTCATATTCAGAGGATGGCTCAAGCTATCATCAACCTTCCAACGGGAGTATCTAAGCGAAAGCTTATCAGCGCGACCACTGAGTCAAACCGCTCAGCCTATTGCTTTTCACGTGAAAAATAAATATTGATCCTAGGTCAATCCCATTTACTTTAACAGTTTTCAATTTTGTTATGGATAGCAGTATTCTTAGCATAAAAACAATTTTTTTCGTCGTAATCATGGTACAGAACTGGGTCAAAATCCCTTGTAGAGTAGAGAATTAAAGAAAATAACGATGGTCTCCAATCTCCAATACATGATAACTTATGTAATTGCGATAAGTGGTCATGTCAAGGTCAGAACATGATTACAAGAAAGTATTCTTTCTTATATAGGCATCAATACAAAAATAGGAAGGTATTGCCATGAAGCTGCCTGTAATTATTCCAGAACCAGCAGGTAACCCGTGCTCCGCAAGGCTCTAAATGAGAACTTGACAAACTGGACCTACTGAGATCTTGTTCAATTTAAAATAGGCCCATAACAACCCTCGGTAAATTGAGAATCTATATGCAAAATGTCAAGTTAATCAGTCTAGTAGTTCAGGCGTAGTGATACGTCATTCGTGAATTTCCTTTACGGTACCGTACGTGTAAAACATAATATATAAGCTAGCTCCTTCCTTTATTATTGATTAATATAGACTAATTATATTAGTATATAATTGTCAGTTCTTGGAATAGGGCCTATCCACGACCTCCTCGTAGAATTCTTGCTGTTATCGCTATTATGCTATTATGTTTATCGCTTATTTTTTAAAAGAAATATTCAGCTGTTACCATACTTTTCAGCACATCTGTATATAGTGTAGATACGGAAAAAGAGGATATGAGTTACAGACAACAGCAAGAGAGAAGATAGAAAATAAAACCGTTGAATACACTATCTTATCTATGTCCACTCTCAAGCAAAGTTAGCAAAGTATAAAAACTGGAAGCATGACGAATTGAAAACGACTAACTGAAAACTTGACATAATGAAATTTTTGGAGAATAGAAAATAGGCCTATAACCATCCCTGGTAAATTGATAATCTATATGCAAAATTTGAAGTTAATCAGTCCAGTAGTTCAGACGTGATGATGCGTCATTCGTGAAATTCCTATACCGGTAAATTGAGAATCTATTTGCAAATTTCAAGTTATAATCAATCCAGTAGTTCAGACGTGATGATGCGTCATTTGTGAAATTCCTATACCGTACGTGTTTTAGCCAGTTCTTTCCTTTATTATATAATATAGATTATTGTCAGTTTATGGTGCCAGCACAACGGAATAAGGCCGCCTCCTCAAAGAATTCTTGCTGTTATCGCTATTGATACTGAAAAATAATCTAGTCTGTACCGTTATACAAAATGTTCATGGAATTAAATTTGAATGCTCTAGACGTCTAGACCGTATAATTTGTGTTGAAATAACATTTTGTGTGGAAGGAACCGCAATGAATGGAATGTGTCTCTTGCACTCGATTGGTCTTTGTCAATGGAGTGGCACAATAGTGTGAACTGTGAATGCTTGGGGTTGATTCAATAAGGCGAATGGAATGATTGCTCCATGAGTATTCTTCACCCACTCAAGTTGTCCATTTCGTAATCATATAAAGCATTTCTATTGACAGTAACCAATTTCATGCATGTCAATGCTTGACTGAAGTCATCAGTCACTGAAACATCAGGGTGTTACGTGTTTTCAAAGTGTTTCAAAGTGTTTTATTGGCATGCAAACTTTTACTGTTTGAAAAAAATCCTTGTGTTCGTTTCTGATGATGGCTTGAGTTTCAAGTGTAATTGAACAGGAATAATATCTTAACTATTTGCAAATGAGATCCCATTGAGTTTTACATCAAAGGCTATCACTTTATTACTACCCAAACACTGATGAAATTTTACATTTTTTGAAAAAAAAAGTTGTTTTCAATATCAATTAGATTAAAATATCTTCAATGAGATTATTATAGGATCTCAATAGGTCTACAGTCTATTTGGGTACAGTCTATATACACACGGGTACCGTATCAATTTGAATTTTGATGGTCCTTGGACCGAAAGAAAGTTTATCGTGTATATCTTTTCAATCATGTGATTTGAATGATCTGCATCTCTTGAATAAGGTCGATATACTTGAGTAATATCACCATTGGTAATATACCGTTTGTATAGCTCAATGTAGCTATATTGTAGTTCCTAAGTATTCCTTTTTCTAATTATTTTTCCAAATTATTCGTGATACTTTAATACTGAATCGTGATACTTCTACCACTTAACGTACATTCAAAAAATGCCAATCAATGTTATAGAAGAGAACGTGAGAGATTGAATACTGAAGAACAACGCATCAATAAATAAATAATAATATGTACATAGAACGCTGGGTACTTATATGTGCACAGCTTATCACGGAAAAAACCAAAGTAGGAACGATTTTCTTTTAATGGAAGAAAATGATTGTGACTCACTACTAATGGCGTCCTTGAGCTGTTTCAGTACTTACTGTCACAACATGATGTCACGTGTCACAACTTGATTCTCTCACGTTGATAGTTTATGTCAGAGCTAAGTGCAAATGCTAATAAATCAAAATAATGAAAATTGCCCATGAGCAGTAGATGATAATAATGTTTACATGCCTAGTAAAATAATGTGATATTTTCCTACAGGAAAATAATGATAATTATTTAAGCTCAATAATTAATTCTGTAACATTAGTTACAATTTACAACATTGGTTACACGCTACGATTCTGTAACTTGCTCAAGAAATCATATCTCTGAACATTATTAGAAGCTGATTGAAAACTAGTCAATAACAATTAATTATTTATGATTATAATAATTACTATATGACTATATGATAATTATACTTCATGACTTCTTTTGTATATGCAATCTACTAGGCTACAATTTATATGACCCATGGGTATGTAATATTACTGTAGGCCAAAGTTAGTAGACAGTCTACTAACGTTGAATATGTAGGCTAAAAAACATAAACAATAATAAAAAAATAATAACAATAGAAAAACATAAACATAATATACACATTGAAAATATAAAATAAATTTATATATAATATTTTGTTTTTATTTGGGTTTAACCGCTTTGTCGTTTTTTCTACTCTTCTTGATAAGATAATTTTGAATAAATTGAGAGACAGCTAGCTATCTAGCACTAAAATTTTAGTTAGCTATTAGATTTCATATCATTTTCATATTTTTATTTTGAATAAATTTAGAAAGAGTTCAGCTATTTTAGTCATCTAGCTAGTCATGCAAATTTCTTTCACTTTCTGAAAAAATATTTTTTTCCTGGGAGCTACATATTTCAACATCCCAAAGCCGCGTTCGTCTGACAAGTTTCTTCTCTCATCTCTCAACTGCTACGTGCCCTAATGCCCTATGTGGACCTGGTACTTTTGGCTGCGTAAAGATCCACTGCCGGCTTTCTCGAATACGACCTACAGGCCAGGCAGGCCCTTTCCTTGCAGGCCCTTTCCTGTGAAGTGTGAAGTGGCCATCCATGGTTGGATGGCCACGCTGGCTTTGTAAAAGAGCGTCCCAGGTTCGAATCTCGGTCGGCCTAGATATTTTTGTCGGGTAACCTAACTCCTGTGTGTTTTGAATGTCCTTTTCGAATGTCTGCTGCCGTGCCGTGCCCGCTGCCTGCCCTGCCGTACTGCCTAAATTTGGGCGGTCGGGTCAAACATGTCAGAAGATATAATTTGATCAGGTTCGACCTGACAACTCGAACACCAGACCCGAGCCATTTTATTTGTTTCCTCTTTAATTTAATCCACTAAATAGACTATTGATAGTTGAAAATTACAATATGATAATTATTGTAGTGATTGAATTAATCAAGGTCACTGGATATTACCGTATTTATTTGTTCTGTATAATATAATATATTTCATTAATTACAACATTGACGACACCAATTTCTATTTCATTACTCATTTTCACCAAAATGTTTTATACATTTTTTTACAATTTTACGTATAAATTTCAAGTTTAAGCTCTGAAAGGCAATTATTTCTCAATCTAGAATTCAGAGCTTCTAGAGAAATTCAGATGCTATACAATTTGTTTATCAACCATTGAATAAAGAAAGAATACTTTCATTACTCAATGCTGTTAACTCATCTCTAAAAGATGGTCGAAATATAATAAACTAAAAATGTATTTTCCTAATAGCAGTTGTGATTTCTATATGGCTTACAACTATGGATGAATCCATGGTAGCATGACCACCTCTACCTGTATTAGAGGTGGCTATGATAGTAGCCTTCGAGAATCTGTGGAACATTATTAGATCAAGATGGAATGAAAATGATATCATCAGTTCTATTGTGATTTATTTTAAGCAAAATAGATTCAATGCTCAGGGCATCTCGTCTTCATCAGCATTTCTTTCTAAAGATCAGTGGATCTTTAAATAAGTACTTTCAGTATAAGATCCATAATAGTTAGTCAGTTTGGTTAAATAAATTACATGTTGTGGAACTGACAATATATTTTTCATTTCACCTTAAAATGGAGAAATTCTGCAAAATATCTTTGTCTAGTGTACTTTGCAGAATCTCGCGACACGCTGCTAAGAAAGGCGTAAACAAAAAATTGCGCTCTCAGACTCCATCTTTACGCGTAAGCGTTATTTTTGAAATGCACACTTTAAAATTAGATGTCGAATTATTGCTGTCTGCTATTCCTCCTCCTATGGTGATTTCTTTTCGTGGCATGAATTGAGTCTCTCTATGCAAGTTTATGTTGTATGCTGTAGGTCTATCATTGCCAGTTTTTTTACTCATCTTCATCCCGTTTATCTTTTAAAAAAATGTCATTATATGAATCTTGGCTTTATTTGAACTGACTTTTCCAAAACGAATCTTCTTATAAAGGGGGATAAAGGAAGGGTCCCCCTTATTAACACATATCCCAAATTTAGTACCAGCACCCCACAAATAAGGTAACCTCGCAGAAAAGGTCGTCAGTCGCTAATTTCGAACACTGACCTTTTATTCAACCCCCCCCCTGCGAACACCCCTGCCTTATAGCCCATTCCAGGACAAGTAAAAATCATTGAGTTCACATTTCTTTTGAGTGTATGCGAATTTTAAGTTCAATTTTCAAAGGATTTGAAAATAGAACTTTTATTTTTAAGTTTTTGGAAAATAAAACTTCACTTGAAACTACACACTGGAAGATTGGAAATACGAAGTGAAACAGATAAAGGCGAGTTATCACTATTTGGCCAAGATCACTATTTTGCAAGATTTACGTAGCAAAATTATCAAATCGAAAGATCAACGTCGACAATATTTCTTTGAAAAACTGTCCAACAAACAGTTCCAAACAATGATCACCTTCATACACCGCTGCATTCCAAATGCCGTCCCCCTAATTAGTGGAAGGCTACTAAAGCTTTTCTCAAATTGTTAGCGAATCGATTCCAATCAAATAGATTAGTCTGTAGGCCTACTAAGAAATAGAAAGCATGAAATCAAATTTAACAGGCACATTGCTTCAGTTATCACGGCTCGTTTGCCACATATCAAAATTCGGTGAAGAAACAAGGAAAATACTGTAAGTGAACTAATTATAATGATTCATGGAAAACAAGGAAACAACAACCTCATGACTATATAGGATTGGGGAAAAACTTTATTACTGTATTGAAAGTAGACTTCCCATTTTGAGAAGTATTGGAATACACTGATAACACTTAGGTATTATCAACTCTATTGCAGTTCAGGCCAGAGATAAAATATACTAAACGTGAAATGTATTAGATAAAAGATAAACTATTGTATTTTCCGCTCTAGTATAATCAACTATCCTTGATCCCCTGTTCTACGAAATTGAAAACAAGTCATCTCAAGTCTGATCATACAAAAAATCCAATGTGTTTTTTTTTTATTCACATTCACATTGCCCCCAATTTGCCCCCATTATGACAATTAATTCTATCTTTGACATAATGTCTTAATGTCACTCAGTTCATTTTAATCATTTTTGCAATGAAAACATTACGAGCTTAGGCTTAATCGAGTAAGAATGCGGAAAATGGGACTCATAATCATACCGCATTAATTTTAACACAATAAATCAACATACAGAGTGACTGAAAACTCGCGTACCATAGAGAGTTCTCACTTTTATTTTATTAACAAAATTTGGCTTCTATTGAAGTCGAAACTTATTGAAAACGATATGATGAACTCTAATTCAGATTTAATTGGACACAGTTGAGATTTGTATTCTTGAATAATCTTTGTTTGTCATGTCAATTGCGTAGTACTATTGGTACACTTTGGATTTCACATAACCCCACATAGCACTATTCATCGGGTTTAAGTCTGGTGATATTATGACTCATTCCACCTCACATATTTGAAAATATGTTTCGACTTACGAGGAAGCCATATTAAAGAAATTCTGTTAGGTCTTATATTATTAAATATAAGTTGAGATTCCGAATCCCTTTAGTGCTTGACTTTTTGGACACTCGTTATACTATTCAAGCAGAAAATAAAGCCTTTCCCTAACCCAAGTAAGTCTTAGTTGTTGTTTCTAATTTGGTAAATTGTGAAAACCACTAATGTAGGCTACACTTGGAAGAATGGTCTATTCTGTTCAATTTAAGCAAAGCAGAGATAGAGATAGAGCTGTATTAACATTAGAGCCGTTAACAAGTGACTCACACACTATAAAATGGAACACATCAATTTATTGAGGATGTATCTAATTGATGATAGATTATTGCGAAACTTGGAGTTTTTCATCCTTCATTAAGACACACTTATCTGCAGTTCCAAGCTGACAAGCTTGTCGAGTAACAGGTTCACGATAATTTAAGGCGTTTTCGTTTCAAGTGTTTTCCGTTTTTCTCGCCTCATCAAGGTTGAAACTATCAAGTTCCAGTCATTTCCGTGTCCTCGTCAACATCCTGAAAACTGTCATTATTATTTATTCATAATTCAGAAATCAAGTAACTGCATTGCTAATTTCAATTTGGATATGGTCTTATGATAGTCATAAAAAATAATTTATTGACTGAATATTATATTCATTGGTTTCCCCTGATAAACCCACACATTCAGCTCACCAGGTAACGAATAATTTTTAATAGTTAAAATTTGTTAATAATTCAGATGATGTTTATAATCGAGAATCGTATAAGAATGATCATGATCACTGAAATCAAGCGTCTCTAGTTGAATGAGTGTTTGCTCATATTTTCAATCCCATGTCATTGCTCCGAAATAATCACAAAGAAGTGGGTTCCTCGAAATAAAAATGGATAAAACCTGAAGAAGTTCATCTTCAGTTAAATATAGTCATGATGCTGAATGGACGTTCGCCAAGTTACACGCATTCGTACATTCACACTAGCAAGTTAAGTAGCAACATTAAAATGTTGCAGTTGTGAGAACATCATGTCTGTGTTGAATAGCTGCTTATTTAATTAATTGATATCCTGGGATTCATGATAATTATTTTTATTCTCTATTTTTGTTCCGCTTGTCAAAATTTAATTTATAACAGAACAAATATTAAAATTATATCGTTTTCGTGATTGGTGACTAGTGATTGACTTCTTGTAGACTATTCTGTTGACAATTGAATCAGAAAATTTTACAAAATTCACGTTAGCCTACTTCTTGTTTTTGGCAGTAATTCTATCATTCTGACCTATCGAACTATAGGCTAATTATTTTGTATGACAATAGTTACATCAGACGATACAAAGTGAATGTGAAACTTGCTGATTTATTTAAATTGATAGAAAAGATTTCAAAAAAAAAATTTTCCACTCCAAACAATCAATATTATTAATCAATTAGTAAGTACCGTACGGTAATTCAATGATTCTCACGCTGTTTCTATTATCATAGATTTTCATTGAGCTTTGCAACGACGAATTTTTCAAGTAAAATCCTATGGACGATCGTTATTGGTAGGCCCACTGATCGTTATAGAAGCATAAAGTAGTATACATATATACTACTATATACTATACACTACTATATACTATATACTATATAAAGTAGTATACATAGTAGTATATGGAAGTATATAACGTGAACTGTAGTAGTACCGTATCGTAAATTTTAACATACTGTTTCAGTATTTTCGACCAATGAAATACATTCTCAACCAATGACGGTGGCTATTCACTTCAAAATGATTGATTTCATCAAGTTATCTGATTATAATAAGCAATTTTTTAATGGGTTATTGCTCGATATCTTCTTTGTTCATTCGAGAACAAACAAGGTACCTATTACTGTATTAAAAGTGTTTTACATTACTCTTAATCACACTCTGTCTGTTATTGTATGATTTTATGACAAAGATTGACAGGTGCTTTATTGAATAGGGAAGGAGCACACTATTCAAATGTTCACTTTGGATATTTTAACAGAACAAAAGCCTGGAAGCAGTATAGGCTAGGTACAACTTCGGGTTGAAGTAAGATTTGGTTCAGAGCGAGGAAATTTTTGATAATCGATCGATTCATCAATGAAAATGATCCATTTATTAAGTTTAGCTCGTTTTGAGGTAATCACAAATTGAATTACAGGGGAATCGATTTAACAGGAATGAATCAGGAATTTTTACTGTGCTTGACAGTACTCCACTCACGGGACTATATTCAAAGGTTGAGGTTTGTTGATTTTTTGGCACGGGAAAATCGCTTCATGATATAGGCAGAGAGCATAGATTGTACATTCTATACGACTATACTACCCTCTCTCTCTCTCTCTCTCTCTCTCTCTCTCTATATATATATATATATATATATATATATTATATATATATATATATATATCTGGATATAGGTCTAAGTAGTAGGCCAACCTACTTAGAAACTGGTATAATAAGGAATTCTTATTATAGCCTCTGCTCCTGTCAAGGATTAATATATAATCATATGTCATATAATATCTCCTGTCACATTTTAAATAATGTTTATTCTACTGTGAAACACAAATAGTCTGTTTGTAGGATTCTTTAAGCGTTTTGTCATGGAAAAGGGCATTGATTAATCCACATTGCTATTCACAATCATTTTATCATTAATTAGATAGCTCGATTAAAATTTCGCCAGGCATTTCAACATTAGATACTTTAGTCCTTATGGTATTCATTCCCTTAGTTAAGCTTTGATTTCCATAAATCGATGAATTAATCAAATAGATCAATAATTATTAGTAGGCTATGTAAATTGAAGGAAATTTTATTCTACAATTTGAAATTATTTCCCCATTACTTTGAAGCCCAAGCTCTGAAGCGTAAGAAATTCGATTAAAGTACAAATTATGATGATAGGTCTCAACCTTTAGTTGACCTTTGAACAGCTCCTTTCGAGTAGGCTCTAGTCTCAAAAAAGGAACATGCTTTGGTAATCTTATTTTGAATTGCTCTATCTTGTCAGGTCTAGATAACGTATCAATATGTAACAATAACGACAAAATGACCTCACATTCCCTTATGTATGGTATGAGCAAGATGATTTCTATGAATTGATAATACAGCAACATCTGAACTATTCTGAGACTATAACAGTAGACTATTCACATGTAAGCCTGCATTGTTTTCTTCCTTCCATTTTATAAATGGATCTATAAAGTATTTGTCCATTTGCCAAAGATTGGAACAAATCACTGAATCCTATATGGTAAACATTTACAGAATGGAGAATAGAGTGGAAAAACTGTTAACATAATATAATAATATTGAATTTGTAAATACTGGGAAATTTAGAAAATTGAGAGAATGAACAAGAATGGAGAACAATCTCGTAGAACTTGCAATTGGAATTCCTATACTCTGGTGAATAGCGTCAAATATTATAGCATTTTCATCATTTTCAAAGTGTCTAATTTTGATATTGTGATTTGCAAAGGTTCATTGCATTGAAATAGATTCATCATCTATAAGAAAAAACGCTTTTTCGTTTATCCTCACTCCTCACATAATGATTGTTATTTGTGTTTACATACTCAATAATAGGCTATACAAAGAAAAAAAAGATTTTGAATTTCAATTTGAATACGTTCTTTGTTACATGGATTCAATGTAGAATATTTCAGCTCTAGTACGTTTCGCTTCATCTTGGTTGAACTGAATAATTGGTGGCCTGAATTCACTGACAAAGGTTTTTCACAGTATCCTATATGCCACAACAGAATCCTATCTGATTGAGCAGCATTCAGCAAGAGTGATACGAAATTAATCTTATCAATCTGTAGCTTCATTGAATAGCAAAGATAAGCCCACGTCATCTGACTTTCTCTTCTTTATGCCCTTGGCGCTAAATGTAGCGAAAATGGCTTTGAGAGTCCGGATTGTCTTCTAATTTCCATTCATCCCGATCACGCTCACCCAAGGCCGTCAAACAAAAAACATCTCAGTTTTTAGCGATTTTCAGCGTAGTCCTCCCGGCAGACATTTGTTTTTGATAGAATGACAATTTGACAATCACTGGAGACTGCTGGAACTAATAATAGTGTTGCTGTTGGCACAGCGAATGGAACGAAATTGTGGACGTATTTCAGCACTAGCAGACAGTGGAACACAACTGAATAGATTCGGTAATATTTTGTAGAATAATATCATTCTTTTGTAATCCTAAACAAAACCGTTCCAATAAGAACTGAACAGTAGTTTATTGGATCAGTTTAAAAAGATTTATCAATCATTGAGATTCTCCAATGTTGTTGAGAACAACGTTCTCATTTCCTACTGGAGTTACTTCAATTACTTAACATGGGACTCAAGTTAATTATTACTAATGATTCATCAACAATGACCAAAGTCGTTGTTACCTACAAAGAGTAGGTAAAAAACATATTCATCAAATGAATCAAAACAACGCTTCAAGAAATTGAATAGACCTTTTAGGCCTGAGAAGAATTCATGAAATGATAATCTTATCCTTCATTAGTAGGAGAGATTGAATAAATGGTAGAGAATATGCATAGTGCAATATTAAAGTTTTTAACTCAGTTGTAGTTTATACACTGTGTTTCCAAGTAAATAACACTTACGTTTTGATGAGTAATGAGGAATGCATTTATATCACTCCTGATCAGGAGCTTTATCAGCCTTCATTGTCTACTTTCCTTGATGGAATGTAATATTTACAGCCCAAGTATTAATATACAGAGTGAGTCATATGTATGGGAACCCTTCAATAAGCTGGAGACTATTGTAGATTTAATACTGTAACTTTTAGGATAAGTTATTGGTCGAATACTCTACCTTTTGACGTACAACTGAATTTCAAGCCCTCATAAGGGGGTTACAACACTTGCGGGTTGTAACTCGATTATTTTAATTGTAAACACCCATTGTGTGGTACATCATTTCAAAGGCCTTTTCAAAACGAGAAAGATGACATCAATAAAAATGTTCTATGATACCTACTTGTATCCAAAATGGCAGCTGATTGAACTTTATCAATTATTTCTTTAAAAACTAAAACTTCAATCAGCGGCCATTTTGGATACAAGTATCATAGAACATTGATGTCATCTTCATTGTTTTAGAAATGCCTATAAAATTATGTACCACACAATTGGTGTTTAAATTTAAAATATTTGAGTTACAACCCCTAAGTCACCCCCTTATGAGGGTTTGGAATTCAGCTGTACGTCAAAAGGTGGAGTATTCGACCAACTCATCCTGGAAGGTACAGTATTATATTTACAACAGTCTTCAACTTATTGAAGGGTTCCTATATTAATATGACTCACTCTGTATATTAAGAAGCTGCAGTATAAGTAGTATATTCAGTGTATAATGTATTCGAATTTTTAGATTCACTCTTCCTCTTCTAAATATAATATTTATAGTTTCGAGTGCATATTCATAGTACAATATATTTTAATATTTTATATTTTAATAGAGTAGCTCACTCTTACTTTTCTAGAGGTAGCATGCTATGAGGTTGTTGTTGAGGATGCATTGATAATATTCCTAATTATTGGCTGCATTGTTTGGAATATTTATGAGAGAATTTTGCAGCAATGCAGTAGTGATGTTACCCTGTTCAGAGCAACCTGGACGAAATTAACTGTTTATTATCGACGCCTCTTGTTTCGCCAATACAAAAATGTTGAAGATGCGGTGACGGAAAAACTCAGCCCTATCCAAAAATCAATTCACTACTTAATTCAGTCAAGTTTCACTACTTAATAAAGTCAATTACTGTAACTCCCTAATCAACTAACATGACTAGTCAATGAGCACTCTACAGTTCACTATATTTTGATAAACTATCATATTATATCAGTAGCTAAGTTCAAAATGCTTTTGTTCTATCAAAATTTCATTTTTTTTCGTCAAATAAGAGTTGTTCTTTCGTCAACTGTTCTCTATCTACTGTTGATACAGTCAAATGAAAATAGTTAACAACTCAGCGTCACTTTTTTCAACTTTATCTATCAATTGTTTTAAAAATGCAAAGGTCCTTTGAAATCTACCGTTGAATTTTTAGTAATCGGAGAATTTTTTAATGAATCAAAATTGATCAATAGTATAGTGTTTTCTAATCTACATTACGCTTAGAAAGCGCATTTGTATTCTAGACATTTGAGTCATGTGAAAAAGTAGTCAAATTCTTGACACACTCTTTATCAGACTACTCGTGCAGAAAAGCGTGCTCCACATTTCCAAGCTACAAACAAAGAGAAATTCAAACTCACAAAAAACTAAAGCAAATTAGTATGGCTGAAGAAAATTTTGAGATTTTCTAATGTGACGAAAGACAAAAATACAATGGGCAACCAAACTAATAATGTCACTCACTTTGATCAATAGAATAGAGGCTGATCGAGACTAAAGCTTTACACTTCAATTGCACGATTGAAGATCATGCTCGGATGCACCAGACTTTGCCATCTCAGTTTCCTGTTTTGCAGGAAGAGAATGAAAAACTCAATTGCGTTTATGTTGAGCAAGTGCATGAAAAAGAAAGACTATTATGTAAGCGCTAGAGAGGAAGAGTCGGCTTGAGTGAGAGGATATTATAAATGGTTGAAAGACAAAGAAGAGTTTGTGGGAGAGAGCATGAGTGTGCCAGATCCAAAACCAGAAGAAGAGTGCCTAATATAATGAAAGTAGTTTGTGTCTGCCATTGCATGATCCAATCAACTCCACACACTCACTGCATCAATGATATACAACAGCATATAAATAAAAAGTTCGTAGCCTACTAGTCACTCGTACGTTGGAAACATTATTTGTTCTTGCTGAATATTCATGCATGGATTTGAGCAGAGAGAAATTTAATCATGCCGAAAAAATTTAAATTTCCACCTAGAACCTGCCAGTAGAATAGTTTCTACAGACCTTGAAATCAATGAACCTTTTGCTTATGATTGTCTTGTAGAGAAGATTTATTTGTAATGAGAGTGTATGAATCATCTACCGATTCGTTCTCTTTCATCTTTTTCAGTCTTCATTGGAGTGAGTTCTTCGCTTCTTCAAGTTGTATCTTTTTTCCCCGAAAAAATGCAGTATCAATATTGGAATTATTTTGCAATAATTGTATGTACTTCAATTAATTTAATGTACTTTATGAATGATAAAACAATATAATGACTTCAAGCGAGGCAGCTAAGTTGGATTGAATAGTTGAATTCTCTATCCTAGATTCGATACTGCAAGATGATCTCATACTTTTGGGAGTTAACGATGACGAAACACCCGAAAATATTAGGCTAAGTTAGTACCAAGTAAAAAACAAGGTTTTCAATGCCGAATGCGTCATACTACGATCACACTTCAATGCCGTCTTATTGAAGGAAAAAATTAGACTCCCATAATCAATGAGAGAGGAGTGGTTTCCTGTTCGTACAAATCATCCAAACACTTGACTCATAACTTCTACTTAATGTAATCTTAGATGCACGTCCATTTCATATTTACAATTTTTATAATATTTCACAATACAATTTTGATTGTATTCACATTTTTTCTATACAAAATGTAAGATATGGAAAGAAATGGAAGATAGTTCTGTGAAGAGGAATACTACTGTAGAGTCCCTACTCCACCTATAATGGAGCCAATTGATCAATCTATTTATCAGAGCAAATTCAAAACAATGCTATTCCAGTTCGTAGATGGTAGGTGCATTGTGTAGTAAGGGTCTTAGTATTTCTGTGCCACTGGAATTTGTTTAGCACTGCCTAAGGCCCCTTTTTCCCTATTTCACAACTTCCCCCGAAAATCACTAGAGGGTGAGGGTGAAAAAAACAAATAATGCTAAGTTCATAACATTTTTGAGTTTCAATTTTTATGAAAGGAATATCTAAAGTTTGGTCTTGTTCATCATTAGGGTAAATTCAAGATTTTAATTAGAGGGTGAACAACGTTTGGAGGCCTAATACAGAAACCTAGGTAATTTTATTCTTTTTTATAGAAAAATGGGGGCACTGGGGACAGTGAAGATTTGAAGGTGAGAATGAATCCCGTGACCCTCTCATCTACACTTATGCTCTGTTACCATACAAAATTATAACTTGATGACTTATGATTAATATTAATTTGTTTATAAGACATAGAATTGGTCATTCCCAGAACAATAATTAAAACAGTTTGATAAATCAGTGTACATGACTTTTTAAAAACTCTTCTCAAACCACTAACTTGTTATGTGGAGGTCACACGATTTTACCTCATGATTAGTGATTTATATCTACTTAATGTACTCGTGTGCTGCCACCCTTGAAAATGGGTTGCGTGATGCTTTTTGCCGTGGTTCAACAGTATGTACAAGGCGGTCTAGAAATTACTCGGATAATGATGTTTGATAAGAGAGGCATTCCAGGAGGGGTATATAGGCAAAACGCCGAACATGTCGGGCGGTGGATAACTAGCTTGAAAACGAGTTAAATTACAAGCAGGGCAGCAGAAAAATGGACGAATGTCATGCGAACAGAAAAATAGCTCATAAGTTACACCATAATACTTCGGATCAATATTATGAGAGGCCAACGCAAATCCAAAACGTTTTGTCATCATGAATGCATAGCCTGCCGCATTTCCAAATGGAAACGTTAGTCGGTTTTCTGATAAGTTTCATTCAAACGACATCATAAATTTTGAGCAAGATCATAACCCAAGTAATAAACTTTGACCAATAACAACAAAAAAATTTCAGCGATTTCATCATGATAAGCAAGGGGTTTGATTTCAAGTGTTTGGAGTAGACTATGCCCAAATTCTTGGAATCAAATCAAATATTGGAATCAAATATTCTTGGAACCAAATACAATCAAATCTTACGATATTTTATTAGGTACTTGAATTTGTATGAGCAGTTACTATCTCCATTGACAGAGCCTGAAAAAACACACACTACCTACTTGTTTACTATTCTCTTACTTGAGATAATCGTATCATTCAGGACAAATAATTATCCTATTTATATAGAAAACAGAATTCAAGTTCAGTTAGCAACTGAATGGAGTTGAAAGTTCAAGTATATACTTTCTTGTCCACTATGGAAATAAGAAAGATTTTCGTAAATGAATACTTTTATAGAATATGATAGGTTTGTAAAGTTACCAATCAGTGTCCAAATATTAGAAGATCCAAGAATGTTTACAAAGAATTTAAAGGAATATCTGGTCAAATTGTCGCTGTATTCTTTTCAAGAGTTCAACATTGATTTTTGACGAAACGTTTTAGTCTATATATTATACTAGGCTAGCCAAGTTACTTATATTATTGTAATTTATTGATATTGTTCTAATGTATTTCTTACATCTGACGAATAAAGTATTTTTCTATTTCTATTTCTATTAATCAAGAAGAATGTAAGTGGTCAACATATCAATGTCTTTAGATAAAAATAAGGAATGGGATAAACACTTCATGTGTTATATGCTGGGCTATACTGTAGGCGCCATAGGAGTATAGCTTGAGAAGTCAAAGTGAAGTTTCTAGTACTTAGTACCCGCCTCTTTCTCGATTCACAAACATAATCCACTTTATGTAGACCTAAAAGCAACGCACACAGCAACAAACATACGTATTCTGGTAGACGTAAAAAAATTAAACGTCTGCATGCTGACTTGAATCCGTTTGTCTGCATACGTCCGTCTGTTGCTATGTGCGTTTACATGACGCGTAAAATTCATTAGGTATCTACTCGAATTCCTACATGATACTTGGCTCCAAAGTTAATTGTGATATGAGTGGGATTAGAATTTATTAAATTCCAAGAGACATTAAGTTGCAGCTATCAACTGTGAATTTAAGAATGTTGTTTTGGGTTCGCCAAACGACGCCGAGAATGGACGCCCATTAGACGGGCGCCGGGAAACCCCTCAATATCGATCAGGCCGTGTTTTCAAAAAGCAAAGCGACGCCACCTTCCCTCCTTCCCTCACTAGAGGCCTACGCCCAACTCCAAACTCCTCTTCTCCTTTTAGAAACCAACTTAATTAAGCCGACCCCCAAACAACGACAATATATATGGTGGTAATAGAAAATAAATTAAGCCACTAAATCATTCCGAGTATCACCATAATTTATTGCAGCCTACTATAGTCCCACTATAATGAGCAATCTTCGATTTTTCTCTTTTACCAGAATTTGTATTGTCATAATAAATTGAGCTTGTATTTGTACAACTATCAGTAAATTTCAAGGTACTGGAACAACAAATTCTGATTTTCCACTGCCATTGAATCCGTGGAGAAAAAACTGCGTTATCAAGCCACGTTGTTACAAAAAATATATAAGATTTATCAAAATTGTCTTTTTATAGAATTCAAGAAATATTTAGATGAAATGTTATAATAAATATTGAATTGGATGACATTTCTCCATTCAAGTGGATAATAATAAAGAAATGCTGGTTTAGATTCTAGTTTATAATAACTCATAGCTAGCGATATAGCAAACACTTCGATTGATTTGACAAAGAATATATATGAACGGTATTTAAACGTCCATTCTTTGAAAATATATTCAAGGATATTCTTCCAATTAGCACTCTAGCAAATGACGAGTGAAGGAGATAGAGAGAAAGGAAGAGAGAGAACGTACAGAAAGAGTGTGGTCTGAACAGTGGAGAGATCGTTTACAAGATATAGAACAGAATGATGGGGTTGACATCGAGATAATGTGTATGTGAGTGTGGGTATGGTCAATGGAGTGTAGAATTGCATGTTATTAATAATCACCAAAAGTAATTCCAAAACATAGATAAGTATTGATATATAAGTCTTATTTCTTTAATAGAACAATAATAAAAAGCAAATGCATACCTAACAAAATATGAAAATTATATTTTCAATTAGTATCCATCTTTTCTTTGTTACCACTTTGTTGTCATCTTCCTCATCTTCTCCCTCATTCTTCTCTTTCCTCCTACTCATCCTCTTCATCATATTCTGGTTCACTTTCCTTGGACCCTAGCCATTCAAGCTCTTTACTGGGTATAACTATTATCCTCCACTCATCCAGTTTACACAGATAAGAAGTAATTTGATGAATTATAGTCTTCTATTAGCATTTTATCACATGAAATACAGTTGAGCCCACAAAGATTACAGTAGCTTATTGATTGTCCGCTATTGGGAGACTCCGATCTCACTAGGAGTCAAATATGAAGTGGTAGAAATCAATCTGATAGAAACCCCAATTACTGTGTCATTAAACATTTGTATTCATATGTAACAGGTGCAAAGGCCTTATGATTTGATAACAATTTTGAATGATTGTGGATTGTTACAGGAGCATCAGAGGATCCGCTGAAGTGCTACTCGTGTTCTTCGAAGAGCAACCCCGAGTGCGCGGAGGGCGACACTGACAAGCTGAAGGCTTTCGAGGTGGAGTGCGACTCGAAGGCAATCACTGCTGCCAACAGCCTCATCACGGCCGTCTCTCCCGGCCTCACCAACCTCGGCAGCAAGCTCGGATTCGACTTCAAGGCTGAAACTTTGAAAATGGCTTGTCTCAAGGCTGAGTTCACTGGTAGGTTTTTGCTTTCAACATAGTTTATCAGCTATAAAAAATAATATAATAATGTGTAGTTTCGTTAATAGTTGTTATATTATAGAGAAATGGTACAATTAAGGTTCTATGGATTTATTTCAACTTACTGTTAATGTGTGAGCAACCAATACTTCTCAAATTTCAGAAAAGAAAAAAGTTACTTCGCAGATTAGTCCGAAAATGCTCTAGCTGGTTGGAGGATTATCTACCATAGGCCTACCTACCATAATAGATAGTAGTAGGTGAATAAACCGTCCATTGAGTATTGTTACATTAGGAGTAGTACACCCTACTACTGTTTATGCCTGGGGTTGACCATTCTTATTGAACATTTTACTTTTCACTTCTTTTTCCATCCCAATCTCAGGAATCAGATCGTTGTTACCTACATTGCTTTTTTGCTGCCGCTTTGTCTGATCTGACTTCAAATTATCCTCAACTATAAGAATGCATATTCCATTCAAATAAACAAGAAAGAATGAACATGAAATTAACCATTAACAAGTTAATGAATTCAACGTCATTCCAGAAATTTCTCATTCCACAGTTCTACATCAAAAATAAAATTTCTTATCGTATCCTGAAAATGACTTTCTATCAAAATGACAATCAATCAAAAGTCTAATCAATAGTTTTTCAATTTTCTTCCAATTGTGAATTGTTATTCCCTTCATTATTAATTTAATTTTATCTTTCATCTTCTAATTGAGCTTGTTGTAAGCTTATTTGAGTGAAGTCAGATTAGCAGAAATTCATGAATTTATGAAAATTAGGGCTTGACAATTCATATAGAACACAAATACTCGGACACCATAATTCATGCTCTACTTTAAGCAGAACAGTAATTCACCATGAATTTCTGGTCACTACCAGGATGAAATGGTGAAGGGTAAAGGATGGAAGAGAATTGAAAACAATAATTTACTCTCATTCAAATAAACATCTGAGTCAAAGTAGTCTCCAATGCATGATAGAGTCTTTATATTCATCATTGAGTAGAATATTCAACAACTACTAAAATAATTTTATAAGTTGTTGAGTTTAATTTCATATTGTTCCTGGAATACAAAACTAAATGTAGGCTACAGCAAAGAAAATAATCTAGGTACCTATTAAACAGTATCTTTACTCATGGCTACAGTTAGCCTGCCTAAATTTTGTGAATATTATTGATGCCTTTTCTTATTATTTTTCAGAGAAAGAAACCGATAAGAAAGGAGTGCTGAGATCGTGTTCAGTTGCAAAGAGCGACGAGAAGGACTGGTGCGGAAAGGTGGTGAAGTCGCTGGGTGACAAGAACTCAGACGTGTCGTGCACTCAGTGTGATGGCAACCTCTGCAACGGCTCCACCATCGCTTCTCCGTCCTTGTTCATCATTGCTCTCATGTCATTCATCTCCTGCCTCATTGTTCTCAAGCAATAAAAGCTGCTGCTTATTGTACTTATTACACAACGTATAACATATTTATATTGTAAAACTGTTTGAGTGTCAACACAGGCTATTGCTTCGATTCAAAGTTATTTTTAAAACGTCATTGTGTAAGTAGGAACGATAAAATAGCAAAGATACAGTCAAGAGATAATGTGGAAACATTTTGTTACCAAGAGATTCACTTAGAAATTAACTCGCTTGTTTCATTGTAAAGTAGGCTATGCCAACATATAGATGGTTCCATAAATGTATGTTTCACTGTTGAACTATTGTGAGATTTACTCCAAAATGGAGATGCGATTTACTCCAAATAGGAAATGAGAGGCATTAATTTTTTTCCATGAGGATGCTGGTTTTAGTGAATCTCTACGAACACTGATCAATATTATAATGGGAAATGGGTATCGAGCACCTATTATCGAACGTTTATAAAAAAACAATGAATGATATTATTAAGGTTCAAATTACCAAAAATTCACTATATGTTCCAGATCATCTAGGAATTCGGCCGTCCAATGCGAATATCTTGTTTCATAAGTTTTTGTAGAAGGTAGATGTAGATTACAACATTAATTGTTGTGAAAGATGAGTATTCAGAATTCTAGAGCAATAGAAATATTAAAAATATGAGTCACAAACGGGTGATTTAATTTAGTCTACCAATTTTCCTTATTTCTTTCTTTTTATTTTATCGAAATGCTTCTATGAGATTTCTTTATCAGAAGGTATATATTTTTTATTGCTGAAAAGAAGGTGTCCACTTTATCAAAGAAGAAAGAAATGTTTTCACATTATTTGCGATTAATTTTCCAAAGTGAATACAATGATGAACTTACGATTAAGAGTTGTAGAATTTATTATTTTTATACATTTATATTGATATCAGACTACATACATTCAATTAAGGCCAACATTCACTAATGCTTACTGGTGCTTGGAGAGCCTTATTATAATATTCATGGAATTATCTGGAAAAGTTCTCATAATTCTAAAAGAATTCAATCCGTTATGCTTACCCACAATAAATAAATATTATATATCAGCTGAAAATCATACATCGTGACCTATCATACCGATCATCATACCCATCATCATACCGATAATGCCTTATAACATTCTTGTCAATGAATCAAATTTACAGTTCAATAAAGCATTTGTAGAGTACCTATATTGTAGAATATGTTTAGAATTATCGTATACAAATAAACTAGAATGTACTTTATAGATAAGTATCTACTTGACATGATGATAGTGATTGTTAATTTTTGAAATTACCTAAAGATCGTTCTGTGAATCTCCATTGAAATGAATTACCATGTAGAAAAGTATTCTCTAATAATCAAGCTGAAGAGAACTAAAAGATTCTCATAAAGTAACATGTTAATGGAAACTTTCTTATGTGGATTAAAAAAAATAAAGAAGTGTTCTTCGAGTCGTACTTACTTACTTACTTACAAAGCGCTACAGCCCTGCGTGGACCTTGGCCTCCTCAACAATTCGCCTCCATTCATTCCTCTGATTAGCCAGTCTCTTCCAGTTCCTCGCTCTTAGGCATGCCAGATCTTTTTCTACATCCTGCAGCCAACGTGTTCTCGGGCGACCTCTTTTCCTCGTTCCTTCCATTCTTCCAACAAGCATCTGCCTCTGCACCCTATTGTTCTCCATTCTTTGCACATATTCCAGCCAGCTTATTCTTCTAGACTTGTGCTAGCCTATATATCTTTTCCCCGCAGGATGTTCTGAATGTTAATTATTCTTCGAATCGTATTTTAATTAATTAAACACAGTTTCCAAATATATTAATCACGAAGCTACTAATATTTGGAGAGGTTCTTCAGGATATTAATCTCATATAGTGAAAAATATATGGCCCACAAAACATATGGCCCACTGCACACGGTGTGACTGTCTTACAACTACTGTTGCAAACCAGTTGCGCGCGAAGCTGTTTTGGGACCTTGACAATGTATTGGTCTGGGAAGGCGCAAACGACGCGATTGCTGGTTTCTGACTATGTCAAACCATTCTGAAACCAGTCAAATACAACCGTAGACCTGCGGTTGTGATTGAGTTACAGACTTCAGTTGTACGACATAATAGAAATAGAGAGTATAGATGCAACTGATTTTTTTTAACATCTTTATTGCCCATAAAAACAAAATACTAAATAAAAAACTTACAAAAGAAATATTCTAGATTATAATATTATGCTATTTTACAAATAAATTAAAATTACATGGATGGCACCACCCAGCAAGGGCAAACCCCTGACCGCTGAGTGAGAGTATCAGCTGTTTAGACAATATAAAAATTTATTTACTAATAATCAAAGCTACAAAAAATCGAAGTTAACAATAAATTACTAGTAATTATAATATTTGACTGATGTCGAAGAAAAATTTTCGTATCACCCACTTATTTATCTGTTCCATCCCCTGTCTACCCCTATTAGAAAGATATTCTGACAATGCATTTGGCATGATATTTATTATTTTTGAGCTAAGATACCCCAATTGTCTTCGCACTATTGTCAAATCTGAATAGTTAATATTATAAATGTTATGAGATGTAACTCTCAGGTTATACATAGAAACGTTATTATTCACTGTAAATTCATCCTTCCTCATCCATGCATAATAGAGAAGTTTCTTTATATAAATTTGACGTACTGTCATCACTTTGAATTCGGCAAATGTTTCACTACTAGAAAAAGCCCTACAAGCCCTTTGCCAGTAGGCACTGGTGTGCGGACTGAAGTTTTGTTTTAGTTGCAAACTTATTTGAAAAGCAACTAGTTTGCAACGGTAGGTGTGGAACAGTCTCACCGTGGGCGCTGTGCCTAGATATACCATGCAAAAGGAAAATTTTATTTTATTTTTAAACCTCACAATACCATCTAATCACAACTTCTACGAGGATAAATACCAGGAAAAGTGTCGCCTCTCTCATTATAAATATTCTACGATTAAATTAAAACAGTGTTAGGGGTCTCAGTAAAACCACTGAACCACATGTTGAACAACAAACGTTTTTTCCCGGTCTGTATGCTTAGTGTAGTACAGTGCACTAACAGAGTGCATTGAACCGCAGTTTTCGACAGAGGATAACATATCTAAACAAACTTCTTGTGATTTTAACAACTAGTAAATCAAAATAATGGATCTTTACCATTGTACTATTATTTCAATTTCGCTTCTCCTGCAAATAATTTCTTGTGAGTTATAGAAATAAGTTTTTATATAGAAAATAATCGTCCAACGTAATCAATCCAGTCAATAATGATCAATCCAGTTTGGCAAAATACAGAAATTATCAATACATAAATTGTCTCTGGATCGGGATGGATAAAAATACAACTTGATCTAAAACCCTTATAGTCTGCTTATGATGAAATCAATTATCTCAACCGTCCAATCTAGCTCATTACTAACAAAAGGCTGGAGGGTACGCTCCAACCCAACCGTCTGGAGACCTACCTCACCCGTTACCTCAGAAAAACTTCATCATATTGCAACATTTTCGTGAGTTGTTGTCCTCATCTATAATAGCAATGCAGTTATAAAAGAGAAATTGTTGTCTCTTTTATTTTTATCAATTCGATATGATTCACACTAGAATAGCGAAGCAGTTTGGAGTCACATCGTCACAGAAGGTTCATTATTACTACCGTAATTCAATGCATGAATCTGTTGTTCTGTAATCTGAAGTTCATCCTATTATAAATGATTGATGAAGATACATGAAGGTACTGGAAGTTCCATTATAAAACTGATCTTGTTAAAATGTAAACGCTAGAAAGCTTACGCGGACTGTGCGTAATCTTGTAATCGTTAATCTTGTTCTCTTTTCCAATGGTGACTGGTGAGAAAACGTGAATTAATGGTGCTGTAGTGAAAAAAGAGGTAAAACATGCATGTAGGGATTCAACCACAAAAGGTTTATTTCAATATGAAATCCTTCTTGTTTTCGAACAGAATTACATAATCACCCTCTGATTAAAATCTTTCATCTTTGAGATTTATGAAACAGTTGTACATCAAATAAAAAAAATAAAAAAAAAACGAAACAAGGTTTTATGGCCTAGCCTGCCACATCTTTCGGCTGGATGGTGAATGGATAACAGTGGAGGAGGTAGAAATTGGGCCTCAGCTTATGGATATTATTGATAGTATTTTAATAAATACCTACATACAATGAATTTATTTTAATAGCCGAAAAACACTACTCATATTTGAAGATGTTTGCTCATAATATGTGAGATTGTTGCAGGCCTATCCAAGGAGACAATCAGTTGCTATTCGTGTGATTCAAGAAAATCCGCGGATTGTGCAGAGCTTGAACACAGGAAGCTGAAACAATTTGTGAAAGTATGCAAGGAAAATGCTGTAGTTTCAACTATTTCGAAAAAGATCGATGAGTTCATTCCTAGAAGTTTCAAACCTAATACGTTGTTGAACCTAGACAAGGTTTGCGTGAAAGCTGAATTGTCAGGTGAGGGGATTTACATTTTTCGACAATCAAATAATATAAGATATTACAAGCCGACCAGGGTAGCCGAGACGTTGCATCTTTCAGTTTGCTAGTGCTATCAGGTCACGGGTTCGAACCCCGCTGGTAGACATGGATGTTTGATCAACGCATTAATAAATCACCCTCTCACTTTTCATTACCCACGCACAAGCAAAAAACTCATATGGGCATCATCCACAAGAAATAAAGATCAAATATGTATCTTGTATTAATTTAGCAATGTGCAATAAATCAGATACCTGCATAACATATGTTTAAAACACATAATGTATAGTTTACCGTTTCAATTGAGTAGATGATTATGTTATGTTGTTCTGGTAATACAATCTTACTCAACACTTACTGCAGTGATAAATACTTGCAGTGGGAAAGTTACAGTATTTGTTTTACAGTGGAAACGCAGGTCTGGGTTGCTGCTCACTCCTGGACTCTCCTTCGCAAACATTCACATTGACTGGTAAACTCACACATTGACTAGACTAACTTCTGTATCTGAAATCACAGTTTATAAGGCGATGTGCTTGCACACCAAGGCAAAGTATTTCATTTCATGAAAATCGTTTCATGTATGTATCAAAAACGCAACCGATTTATGTCAGTTTCGCAATAGATTCGGATGAAGATTGAGTTTTCTCTCACAAAAATCTGAAACTATTCAATTAGGCTGATATAAAAACTGAAAGGTTTAGGCTACATATCTATTAGCGCTGAAGGTGAATATGAAATCATTTTTTGATACTGTATCTGTATCATTAACACTTTTGTCAATACTCTTGTGATATTTTGGTTCATGCAAATGACCCCTGCTTTGACCTAGCATTGCTCAAACAATGATAACAGCAATCACGAGATAATTACATATAAACGTATTTGCTGTTGTGAATAGAGTTGCATGAAATATGTCTCACCATAACCCAACTTTGACATGAAACCTCAACAACAAACTCAATTGACGCCTTGAAATCTGAGTAAAGGGTTAATTTGGGTGGGGACACGACATCGCAGTATGTGTGCGCCATTGTTTTCTAGAGCTGGAGTGTGAATGTTAATAGATTCTATTGGAAACTAATCAGATTGAAATCCCAGCAGAATGGTACCTACCTACATTTTCCAACTGTCAGGGCTAATTTGTTAGACACGCAAACGCAACATACATTAATTTATTACAAGCCGACCAGGGTAGCCGAGACGTTGCATCCTTCAGTTTGCTAGTGCTATCAGGTCACGGGTTCGAACCCCGCTGGTAGACATGGATGTTTGATCAACGCATTAATAAATCACCCTCTCACTTTTCATTACCCACGCACAAGCAAAAAACTCATATGGGCATCATCCACAAGAAATAAAGATCAAATAGGTATCTTGTATTAATTTAGCAATGTGCAATAAATCAGATACCTGCATAACATATTTTTAAAACACATAATGTATAGTTTACCGTTTCAATTGAGTAGATGATTATGTTATGTTGTTCTGGTAATACAATCTTACTCAATACTTACTGCAGTGATAAATACTTGCAGTGGGAAAGTTACAGTATTTGTTTTACAGTGGAAACGCAGGTCTGGGTTGCTGCTCACTCCTGGACTCTCCTTCGCAAACATTCACATTGACTGGTAAACTCACACATTGACTAGACTAACTTCTGTATCTGAAATCACAGTTTATAAGGCGATATGCACACCAAGGCAAAGTATTTCATTTCATGAAAATCGTTTCATGTATGTATCAAAAACGCAACCGATTTATGTCAGTTTCACAATAGATTCGGATGAAGATTGAGTTTTCTCTCACAAAAATCTGAAACTGTTCAATTAGGCTGATATAAAAACTGAAAGGTTTAGGCTACATATCTATTAGCGCTGAAGGTGAATATGAAATCATTTTTTTGATACTGTATCTGTATCATTAACACTTTTGTCAATACTCTTGTGATATTTTGGTTCATGCAAATGACCCCTGCTTTGACCTAGCATTGCTCAAACAATGATAACAGCAATCACGAGATAATTACATCTAAACGTATTTGCTGTCGTGAATAGAGTTGCATGAAATATGTCTCACCATAACCCAACTTTGACATGAAACCTCAACAACAAACTCAATTGACGCCTTGAAATCTGAGTAAAGGGTTAATTTGAGTGGGGACACGACATCGCAGTATGTGTGCGCCGCCATTGTTTTCTAGAGCTGGAGTGTGAATGTTAATAGATTCTATTGGAAACTAATCAGATTGAAATCCCAGCAGAATGGTAGCCTACCTACATTTTCCAACTGTCAGGGCTAATTTGATAGACACGCAAACGCAACATACATTAATTTATTACCGACGAACATCTTTCTCTTTCTCTCATAGACTCCATCCTCGCACCTATCCTCTGCGTCTGCCTTCATAATTATGATCAAGTTGGAGGCTCAACGCCAAATATTCATATCTTATTCTCTCTCTTCTCTTTCCTCAATCATCATATCCTTAGGATAGACCAAGTCACTGCTATCTTTCCTTCCAACTTAAGTTGACAAAACCAAAAACTCTGAAGTTTCTTTTCAACTGTTTGCTTGCACTGTTCGTGGGAGAGTTTGGCCTACTTCAGTTGGAAGTACCTAAATGCTAGCAGTGGCTTGAGATATCCTAATGATTGAAAGAAAGATGTGCTGATTGAGGGGAGAGGAAAAATAGGAAATTTGGGGGTTTAATCTGCAATATGACCATAGTTATGAAGAGATAATAATGGGGACAGATTGTGTTCGAAATGATTTTGAGGTGGTTTTTGTTGAATCTTTTTCAATATTGTCAGCTTTATTATTATTATTTGATCTCAAATTTTTTGTCACCCCAGACCGCCACTGAGCAATAAAAAAAAAACAATGGTCAGAGAGGAGAACTACCGTACAGATATTCACGAGGATCAATATAATAATATCGTTTAGCACCTTATACCGTTCAATATGACTGAGAAAACAAATATATATGTTAATTCAAGATAAGTCTAGTCATATATTTGATAATACAACTCATTCAATTAATTCAATTCAATACCATTATTATATAACTTATTTAATGTTTATTAGTTTGCTCAATGATAAACTTGTTTTCAGATGAGGGAAGCAAAAAGAAAGTAGTCATAAGGGATTGTATGAAGAAGAGTGACGAATGCTATGACCTGATAAAAGAAAAGATTCCGTCAATCGCAAAGAATATACAGGACTTTTCCTGTAAACCATGCGATGTCGACCTGTGCAACAACTCAAGCATCACTTCACCAGCCGCCTTCATCTTGCTTGTCGTCTCATTCTTTACTTGCTTCTTACTTCTCAACTAGCAACAATAATACAATACACTATGTTGAGTTTTCCCAAACTTAGCAATATTAGAAAACTGTGTATCCTATATAAATCCTTGCAGGTACAGACTTGAAAATGGTATTAATAGGTTAATAGAGAAAATATCAGTCGTCATTGAAAATTAAGATGTCGGCTACATGTGTTAGTTTGCTTGAGTGATCATAGTCATAATGGTGTATATAACAGTGGTTCTATTTGGTCTATAAGTACTCCCTTCGCTCGCTGCACTTGTATATTAAGCTACATTTAACTTATGCTTTAAAAACTCTCATAATTGAACTGGTGTATACATTTTACAGGATCGCTAGTATTTTCATTACCTTATAAATTTATCTTGAACGTTTTCAATGTTTTGAAGTTGTCATTATTTTTCTAATAACAATAGATCTGAGTTGGCATAGCAAATGACATGAGTTTTGTTTCTTACTACATGAGCAACCAAAAATAGCTAATAAGAGGAGCTCACAAATATATATGTAAAAGGGTTGAAGAACAAAGAATGAATTAGCAATGTCATTACTGTTTATTACAGAGTTATGAGTTACAATCTATTGCCAAGGTGAACAATAAAAATTAATGTTACAACATGAATTCTTCAATTTACTTGGAGGCTTTCTGCACCAATAATGAGTGGGTTTTCATAAATAAGCCTATGTTCATTTTTTCATGAAAAACACAGCAAACATATTCATTTGAGAACTATTTAAATTACTAATAATATTAAAGATTTACAATGCTGCAATAATTGAAGTAATAATTTAAATATGCATCAGAAATTGTGTTAGAGAAACAATATTTTCTTCGTTCATTGCTTGAGTAAATTAATGGAGAGTTTGATACATTTGATTGAAGAATTTTATCTTATTTCAGAATAACGTCCCCAGTTAAAGGTTTCAATACCAACTGAGAACGGAAATTACAAAAAAATCATGATTAAATAGCTTGAATAATAGTTTTATCCTACTGTAAAATTTATACTCTAAGAATCAACGTTTCAACATAGAACATATATTATTATCTACCGCATCTGTCTAAAGGTTGGAGGAACGAGATAATAATTGTCTTTGAAAAGACTATCACTATTTCAAAATATATTCTTGTGATATTGCAAATTTCAATAAATAAGAGTTGATTGATCGTTGAATTGTTGTAAGTTTTATTGTTGAATTTATCTATAAAAATTAAGGCTTGATGTGAACTAACGCATCAAGTTTCGGATTGAATGGCACATCAGTTGAAATATTCCAATAGAGATTAATGAATTCATGGTGCTGGATGAAAAGTGTTAAACGCGAATTGAGATTCAACTGGGCATTTGAACTGGAATGCCAAGAACTCACAAATCCGTTGAGAAAATAGCTTTTCTCGGAAAGTGAATTTGAGAGAGAAATAATATTCCAGATGAAATTATACTCTTCGATCTACAAACAACTACCTGCATGACATTTGCATTCAACTTGGATACCTATATTCAATATTCAGTGTAGATTGCAACTTGGTAAATAAAATTTAATTGCACTCCATTGAATTCAAAGTGAATAGTTATTAATGATCCAATACTGTATTACAAAATACGTCACTATCATCTAAACATTTCAATAATAGATTTTCCAGGCAGTATACACCAAAATAAATTACATTATTGTATTAAAACGTTTCCATGATAATCTTATATGTATTGTATCTTTTACACATCCTAGTATACAACTATACAGTATTCTGATTGTAATAAATCACAAATACATGCTTTTAAAATCCTATATCACAATAGAGAAAATAAAGAGAAATTGACAAACAATTAATAATTCAATTTTTATTAATCACTAAATATTGTGGGATGAAAATACAATTTATTAAACTTGGATGATATGATGAATAAATATGACACAAGTATGTAGATTACATAAATTTGAGTGATGTCTTTGAAATGAATATAAAAATATTATAATGCAAGTCAAGTTGAATGGGTAGTTGAGCTATTAAATGAGATAGTATAATGAATAAACATATATATTTGAATGAATAAATAGTAGGCTACACTTAATCATAACAGTTTCAATTCTATAAAAATTATCCAACAGATTATTTCCAACTTGCAAGTTGTGTAAAGTTAATACTGTCTTTCATTCTTCAAGTACGAATAGAACAAATAAGTTGTTTGAGAATTGAACATTCTTCGAACATTAATACTGTAATTACAAGAGAAGCGTGCGGGAACAATTTCCACAAACGACAAAGTGAGGTATCCGCTTAGGAATGAATTAGAATATGATGTAATAAATAACATATATTTAGCAAATTATAGGTTAATATGTTGGAATGAATACTAAAGAGCTTCAACAGGCGTTTAGACAGTATAGAAAAATGGAATTGTTCAAATTAAACGCTAGAGTTAATCAACTGGACCCACGATTTTCCTATATAATACTGAACTAAACATAAAATTCAGAAGAATAGAGCTCACAGTCAAACGTAAAAATCTCTATTATTAATAATTAGTTTTATGTTATTATAAAACAGATGCTAATGACGCTAAGAAATATCATTCAAAATTTCTTCCAATTCAATCAAATTAACATTCTCAATAATTCTTATTTTAAACACAATATCAGTATTTGAATGTAGCTCAAACTACTAAGAAAATTATAATGAAAATTGCAAAACTTGAAAAGTGCCAGCTTCATATTCATAGTTGATCGGTTTTAAACCACGTGTAAGACCGTATTTATATACGATTATCAAGAACGCTCTTAGCCATGTAATCTTTGGTTGCATTACTTGAAAGGTTACTAGAAACATTCTAATTGGTTGAGAACGTTTTTAAGAATCGTTTATGTAGACGGACTTAGTTACGCATCATTTCTTGGGAATGTAATAATATTTGAAGGCTACACAAATGAGTAATAACTCAATACTGGATACTTTCCAAACAAGTAATTGGTTTTTCAACAATTTATCATCTGTTGAAAGATTCTTGCTTTATTCTATCTATGTTGAACGAGTTTAAACGTACACCGGTAAGCGATATGAAGTACGATAACCCACTCTAATCATTATTACAAATTTTTCTCAGAAAGAGATTTAAAATTAACGTGGGTAGAAGTAAGTCATTTATTTTTTCAATGTGAAATGAAAGCACAAAGATTATTTTAGGATTTAAAATCAATGAAGATTAGCAACAAAATTAGAGCTCCTTGGATATAGAAGCTTGTATTCAACTTGAAGAATGCTATGCTTGAAAAATAAATCTTCTAGTGTTTTGAAGAATATTACAAATTAGCGCCACAAGTTTTAAAAAGAAGAGTGATGGATTTTTGTCCCAAATTTTAAACTATCGCAGACTATCTTACATTATAATTATGATAGCTGATTCCAATAAAAGGATAATTAGTGTCCGAATTAAGTACACTTGTATAAATCAATGATTTTGAATTTCACAAAAATCACTATGAATGTTCGCAGGTTACAGTAAATGTCTATTACATTACTTACAAAATGGCCATGTCATTTGTTCAAAAGTTGTAAAAATATAAAAGTTTGGATTAGACTTACATATATAATAAAATACTTTTTAATGATTCGGATTGAATACTGGAAATGACATTCAATAAGATACTATTCAAATGTCTACGTTCTTAAGCTATTAATCAATGTACAATAATAATAATCACATAGAACAATTCCGTTGCAATACTATTCATGCATGAATATTATAACAATGAATAGAATTACTGGCTTGAAAAATTAATATTATTTTATAGATACAATAATAATTATCTTATTCACAATTTATAATCCTGGAGTTCCATCTTAATCATCAATATTGAAATTATTTTTTCACCAATCTAATTTTTATAAAAGAGACATTATTTGAGATGGGGTTCGATCAGATGTTATCAACAGAATGAAATGATGAGTGATTGGTTAATGGAAGAGGACGGATGTAAATGCCTTATCTGAATGTTCTAATACTTTATCTCTTGACCGTTTGGTCGACATCTTTGTTTGGAGAACTGGAATTACTACTATCATTCTCCACATCTTCACCTCCTTGTTCTTCATCGTCCTCCTCCTCATCATCATCGTCGTCGTCGTCGTCGTCGTCATCATCATCATCGATGTCTTCTTCTTCGGTTTCGTCTTTTTCGTTTTCGTCGGTCGAGTCATTTGCAATCCGTTTGCTATCCAAGCTGTCGTCGCCGCTGTTCACATCAGTGTCTTTTTCACTTGTCCATTTTGGACTGCTCAATTCCAACGAGACTATCTTCTCTCTCGTGGTTTCCACCTGTAAGTAAAAGTAAATGAGTTACGTTAAAAATGTTGGAAAAATATTATAATTATTTGTTTAAAACTACAAGAGGCGTTTTTCAGACGAGTAGGCAAGGCACGATGTCTAGAGCGGCCAATCTCTGATTGGCTGATTCGAGAGAGCTTCCTGTTCATAGAGCATCCTCTCGATACACCAACCCAATCGGAGAGCTTCCTGTCCGTGCCGGCTCGTCTGAAAACGCCCTGTGTGGCTTGGCCATATGTCTTATTACTTGCAATACAAAAAACGGTTATCTTGTGATACAAAAACTAAGGATTTTATCGAAATCTTAACGATTCAATAACTGCAAAAAATAAAAATAAAAACAGGCGAAATTGAATGTATCTACTATTATAGAATGGCGAGTTCATCTCATTTTTTAATTAGCTTGTTAGGCCTATTCATTTTCTCAGGTAGTCTAGCTAGAAGAATTGGAAGATAAAGTTTTATGGAATTGCATGAACTATTGCATTATATGGAATTGAATATAGAATTAAAGCATGGCTTGCCTATGTGTGAAAAACGTATTACCACAGAATTAATATTTTGAATGAACTAAAATATTGGACATCAACTATCAAACCATTATTCAATTCGTTTATTCATATTCATAAGATTGTCTCACATATCCAGATAAGTCATTATTGTATTTACATCTCGTTTAGACAACTATCTCTACATCAAGTATTATAGAAGCAAAATTAATTATAAACGTAAGTTGTATGTTATCGTATAGTATTATAATAATCAATTTAGTAAATCAAGTGAACATTTTGATTGAGTGTTGTAATTACACTGCAAGCTTGCCAAAGAAATAGTGCAACGCTTTCCTTTTGTGCTTCTATGATACTATTTTAGTTATATAAAATCAAGTGCACTTGGCATTCAAAGGTGCGATGGAAAATAATTGCCATCATTGATGATAGAGAATGTCGAAAAACTGTAATGAATATTTCGAAAGTATGAGGATCTAGCTTATACATTCGCATTATATCTATCCTTAAATTTGAATGCGTATAAATGTGAGATAGAATGCTTGAGAGCATTCGTCATGAGCTTTATCTTTATAATAGGCGTTATAGAGTTATAGGTAGGAATTGATGCTTATTGTAACAGATGAGTGCATAATTATCATACATCAATTACAAAATGTATTGTTTAACGCTTTTTTAAAGAACAATAAAATCCATGCATGCTTTCATAATGGTAAATTATTAGTTGAACTTGCGTTTGCGTTGCAATTTCCTGCTACCATGCAAGGTTACACATGCGATTTTACTTCATTTTTTTATAGCATGCGAACAAAATGCACTTCCGGAAATTCTCACAATATTTTTCATGCTTTGAAAAATACATGTTCTGAACTCAAAACGAAACAACCAAAATCTCAAATAAAACGAAATTTTATTATGTAGGTTACTCGATATAATCTTTAGAGGTAAGTTTATTATCGAAAATACCTTTTATCACTACTAACTGGTGATTGAAATTCAAACAATCTGACTAGGAATAACTGTTGTAATATCTCATTTATTTCTATTATAACCTTATTAATATAATACAGATCTGTGAACCAACCACAATAAAACATTTGAAAGCAATCTACGTCATCGAGCTGTCGACAACAATCAACTTGAAATCGAATAAATGTTATGTATGAAAATCGTCCCGTGTTGACCGTCAGAAAAGTGCTTTAATATGATAGTGTGAATAATTTTCTATCATGTTATATCTATTCAAATTTGGAGTGAATAATGTGAATAGATCAAGGGGAGAATTATAAAATGATTAAGTTGTAATTTACATCACAGCTTCAATGGAATTCAAATGTGAATAATAACTGATTACTGATTGAGATACTTTTCTATTAGTCGTCAAACAATTATGAATCCAAGATTGGTGGAATCAAATTAATCCAAAAATTAATCATTCAACACAGAAATTATTTGTGAAGTTAATGGTAGATTGTTGTGGAATGACAGTTATAAGTGCGTATTAATTATAAAATTATTCCAAGTAGACATACCTTGCTGTTCATTATACATGGAACAAACAAACTGAATAAGCTGTAAGCAAGGAAAAATTAATAATGCTTTCAAAATTAAAAATAATGTTTCGAGGGAAAAACAAATGAAGAATAAAATTATAAAATAATAAACTGATAAATAATCTAATGAATACAATTTAAAAAGAACACAATTCAATGGAATAAGATAAGCAAAATCAGTAATCTACATTACAAAACAATAAATAGAGACAATATTGAATGAAAAAGACTGAGAAATTGTCAAAAACCACTGATTTATTGATAATCAGAAAGACCGGTTTTAGTTTATCAGAGATTGACAATGGTGTAATAACCGAAACCGGTCTTTCTAATTATCAATAAATCAGTGGTTTTTGACAATTTCTCAGTCTTTTTCATTCAATATGAATAATTACCACAATTTCAACTTCTCAACTACACAAAAAATAGAGACAATACGTAATTTAACTTCAAGTTCAACAGAGAGCTCCAAATCAAACTTATTCATCATTGAATCTACATAATTTTACGTTTCTTTTATATGGCATCTGAAATTGTTTACCTCTATGTAACGAATGCGTCTCTTTACAGTGAAATTTTTCTGTGGGTGATAATAATAATAATAATATTGAGTAACCTGGCTTGCTCAGGTCTGGTGTCAGAGTTTTCAGGTCGCACCTGATCAATTTCAGGGTCTTTGACATGACCTACCGACTGTTTATGCAGCCGGGACCGACGCATTTTCTCAGGATAATCAACTTTGTTACACAGAGGTTCAGTTGCACTTAAAGGAATAACAGTATAATGAAGAATTTCACACTGGACAGCCAATGAAGATATAGTTTTCTACCAGATAATGGTGTAGTTTGAACGTTGACTTGAAAACAAACAGAATATCTTTGGCAGAATGTATTCATGCGTGCAGAGTGCGCTCTGTTGTGTTCGACTACCTCTTTTTCGATAAGTTTTTCGACAATTTGCAGCGTGCGCAGTTTGCGCTCGCCCGAGGCCTCGTCGACATACTCCTCGGTGCGCAGAGTGACTGTCTCTCCGAGCAGGCGCTCAGACTCCTTGACACGAACTGCGCCAGGCGATTGGCGCACTGCCAGCCGCGGAAAGTCATCGCTGGTCGGGCGCAACTGGGCGCAACTCGTCTGGCGCACACACAGCGTTAGTTGGTTAGCCACCCGCCACCCACAACCATCCACATTCCCACCCATTCACACCAAAAATCGTATCATTCAATTGAACGACTTTTGTTTTACAAGACTGATTTACATGCAGACTTTACGATCCTATTCCAATAAATTGAATCATTTTCTTGAATTTTATGAATTTTCCAACTTTAATTAAATCTGAGTTTCATTTTACAAATTCAATTATTACTGTCTTTAAATATATGAATTAATAGTCATTGGACAAGACTAGAACAAGGTATTCTTTCATTAAAATGCATTTAATGTACATTTTGTCTATAAGATTCATTTGTATTTTAAAAATAATACTTAAAATCGGGTCACAAACATAACTAGACCTCCTAGAAGTTCTAGAAGACTTCTCAACAAGCAAATCAATAAAGAGGCGCTTTGCTATGTAATCCTGTGTCCATTGACTATTCAGCTCAGGCCAGCTGCGTAGATTTCGAAGTTACTAATAGTGTGGTGAGTAGCATTTGTTTGTATCTAAACCTGTTTTATTCATTGATGAATCTAATTGAATGTATAATGTATTGTATGTAAATAAGGGAAACGTACAGACAGAGACCATGAATTAAATTCATATTATGTTGATTTACAATGTTTTTTTCTGAAATGGTTATCTCTCACTAGGATACCCATCCTATCTTCGATTTACGAACTTGAGTCAAGTAACTTCTGTCTAAGAGAACACAACTGACTGGATGATACAATTGATATAAACTGTGATTTTTCACTAACAATGGCAAGAAGAAAAATAATCAAGTGATTACAAGCGGAAAACATGGTGATCGAAATTGGCAAACACAGCATATATATACGTTCCAAAATACATGTATACTTTTCTATTAGTATTCATGAAGCGGGAAAATTGAGTTACGTAATTAGGTAATTTGATAGAAACTAAACGTAATAATGTGTTTCTCTTTTTGATAGAACTCATAGATCGTTGATAATGTACATAACCATATAATGAAATATTCTTCTAATGGAATCAATGTTAGAAAATTAATTACTGAAAATATGATGAAATGTTAAATTACAATAAGATATTAATAAAATAACAGTTTTTTATTATTGTATAAAACAACTTTCGGTATTTCACTGTGTGGATTTTAGGCGGAGTTTTCTATTTATTGTCATGATGTTATGTGAGAAATTTATCCAATACCACATTCAATTTGATTTCCTATGCTTATGCATTAGGCAGTAAGAATTGAATTGACAGGCAGATGCTTATAAAATTTACAGTTGAAATAAAAACAGATTCATGCGAGAACCTGAATTCTATCATCCTTTCCTCGGATGACAACAAGCATCTACTAAGGCTAAGCCCTCACCTAATTCAATTTACTCATCCCAGCTTTCAGCAATCAATCTAACTCCTCAGTCAACTCAAGCACTTATTAATTAGTCCCTCGCCTCAAGAAAAACGCTACTCATTTCTACATGTTTAGCAGAGATGATACATTCGACAGAAAGAATAGATTTTTGTAATTTGCGCTGGTAATAAAGCTGGCAAGCAAATTTCATTCGCTTTATCAATCGGGAGCAAAAGCAATATACATGTATAACTAAATGTATAGTTATAAAATTTTTATATCATCAATTCATATAAATAAAGCAGACAAGGTAAATAATTTGTTCTGTATTAGCGTAAGAGTCGTTCCCAAAACATGAGACAAGTACTAAAACCATGAGATTAGTTGATCATTAAATTCTACAACTAGTTTCTCTGTTCATGGTATCTGGGCCAATTTATAGTTGAAATGCAATAGAAAATAACGTGAAGAATTAGTTGGTTAGAACGTTATTGGATATTTAATGCACAACGTGGAATTCAATTAGTAATTAGTTGAAAGCGAAATCAAATCTGACAAATACACGCGAGATCCTAATGATTGATTATTAATGTTTTCAGTATTGATTATGTATTAATCAACAAAACATACCAAGATTAGTTATTAGTTGAGAATGTTAGCAAATAGCAAAACTTATTAATAAACGAGAAATCCTGATGATCAATCAGCAATGGTTATAGTATTGATGTTTTAGGACAAACAACCCAATAAATTATATTATATTTGATTGAGCACGATGCAAGAGAATGTGACATACCTCGGGCAGATTGTTTTGATGATCATGTCTGGGTAGAGGGTTGAGAGGCTCATTGTTGTTTTCGAGCAGAACAGTGTTGTTGGATTCGGTGCTGTTGGTGTCACCTGCCTCGATGAGGGCATTCTCAATGAGCGGCGGCGGACCATCCTTGTCCGAGTCTTGGACCTGTTCTTTGCTCTTTATCATTTCATTCATTTTCTTAATTACTATCTGAGCTTGCAGGGCATCCTAATGAACAGACAAGTTGAAAATACCGTTTATATCATTATTTTACTGGGTTTGGACTTGAGAGTACTATCTACTGGTCAACCTTGACAAAAAAATGAAATGTATGTCATGGAATAATAGTTTGTCTAATTTTTAAATGAATTTATATTAAAGTTAATAAATTGAATTTCGATTATGAACAAATATTCATTTGAAATAGGAGAAGTTTTGAGCATAAGCCTGTTGTGTCATTTTAAAAGTTATATTATATTATAAATATTATTACAAATTTTGTTCAACATAGAATGAATAAATAAATTTTAATTGAAAGTTGAAAGTACACGAAAATTTAAAGAAATTTAATAATAATTTGTTTTATCGCTGATTGTAAGATTTGTCCGAGTGGTAGGCCGTATAAATTGCAACTTACTGGAATAATATAAAATAAAACAAAAGGGATAAAATTGTGAAATCGTACAATAGTTTTTCTACAACCACTCGTAAAGTTCTTCTCTACGAACCGAAAACTCATCATAAAAAAGCTGTTTTGTGAGGAGCGAGTTAGAATCTATTTTGCGCTTGACAGCTGTTTACTTAACGCTCGCTAACCGTAGCGCATTTGCAGTAGGCTACATTTTTTGTGTAAGCTAGATTTGAAGGTTAACATCATCTCAACTCAACAATGAATTCAGCAATGGAAATGAGCGATAATAATAATGATTGGATAAATTATATTTAAAAAACAACTGTTTATTGTATTGGAATCCAATACTGCATTTGTAGAGAAAATGTTCTATGTAAATCGAGCGGAAAGCTTCTTTATCGCTCTCGTAAAAATTACCATGCTCCGCTACGCGTCACGTGGTAATTGTTTTGGCTCGAGCGATAAAGTTGCGTTTCACGCTCTTAATGCATGAGTAACTGTTATTTATTTAATCACACGAATACAAATCATAATATGGTTTTGACGAGGAGAGAACAACAGACTCAGAAAAAACCTATTTTTCTTCTAAAATTTGATGAATAATTATTGTAATAGATGTTTTCACTACCAATAAGGATTCATGTCCAATTTTAGTAGGATAATACGAATAAATATTAGACCCAATAGCCAACACAACATTAAAAAATCAGTTATTTCAGATTTGGGGCCGAAAAATACACCAACTATGGCTAGCCTACATTTATGAATATGGAACGAAAAAATCTGATCGAGTTTTTACTCTTTACAGAACACACAGAATAGTCTTGTAGACTACATTATATGAGTCTTAAAGCTCGTATATTCTGTACCATAAGAGGTGGTACCTTCTGAAACGAGCGAAAACGCGATCATAAAAAACTTGGATCAAAATAGTGTGTACCTGCTCAAGTGATTTCAATCTGGCAGTTCTCCAAGCGGCTCTCTGTTCAGCACGCAGCGCCCTCTGTTCAGCTGGAGTCAGATCGAGATCCTCGTCACTCAGTAGACCCTGAAACACGATATTTCTCAAATAACACGATATTTCTCAAATATTTTACCTAATTAATACAAAGAGTATATTATGAAATTATCTTCCACATTTTATAGCTGATTTTTGGATGAATGTCACTACTGTATTTTGATCAAATCTGCTAACAAATTATTATTTATCAAGTTCTAATACTAAAAATAAAGACTTCAAGACTAAATTAATATTATTGTAAAAATATGAAATATTTACTTAATGAATGAAGCATGCTTTCGAATAGGATTCATTGTCAACAGTCAATGTTGACAATGAATCCCATGTGATTCGAAATCATGCTCCAGTCAGTGAGTAAATATTTCAAATTTTTCACAACTAATTTAGTCAACATTTGCAAATGAATTCAAATCAACATTTAAGATATAGCCTAACACTTAATGAAACGTAGCGGTTCGTGATGGATCAAGAAATTCGAGAATAAATTTATTATTTTATACGATACTTGAAGAAACATAACCTTTTTAGCTATATATTAAAAAGGACCAGCTATAAAAGTGAATTCGGTACTAACTCACGTTAACACGGCTGTTGTGCTTGTTTCAGAAGAGCCTTCTCTGATTGGTTCTCGTGAAGTTAATCACGATTAAACTTTAACCGGCCTTTGTCTTTGAATTGACTGACTGAAGTAGCTATAAAAGTAAATTTGTATGGCTTTTTGTTGGTGGTGAGTCTTTTAAGGGAATGTCCCTCATAGCCTGAATATATCAATTAAGCCGTCAAAGGACCACACTACTGTTGTATACCAGCTGTAAAAAGGTAGAAGAAAATTGGGAGTGAGGAGCAACAAGGAACGATGATCAGGAGCCCTATCTCTGTTTTACTGTAACTAAACACTGTCCTACGCCTTACAATATTGAACGAGTAAATCTCAAAAGCAGTAAAATGATCATTTGCAATCAGCATTATACTAAAATGTTCATAAAAAATATTCGTCCAAATGAAACATTACTGCATTAAACACATTTTTGTAACATAGAATTTAAATGACTCAATATTTTCATATGTTTATACATATTTCAAATATAGTACTAGGAATTTTTATCGAAATCTTTAAAAGTGAGTTACCTCTTGCAGAAGTCTCTCCTTTAATCTTCTTTCAGCTTTGGCTGTATGGACATTGCCAAGACCAGCAAGAGGATTTTCATTTGAAGATGGTCTGCTGAAAAAAGACAAATAAATACTTTCAAGCATTTCAGTATGGACAATTATAATGAGCTGTTACATCACGACATTACATCTATTTACTATGTAAATTATTGTAAATCGTGCTTATTCAAACATCACCCTTATCAAAAATAGCTTGATATGATACATATTAATTTAGTGTCACATAAGAAAAATTAAAAAAATATATACTAGAAATTCAAGAGCATTGACTAATGTGAAATGTAATGTAACTAATATGTGTTAAATTTCTAAGGCTTTGAAACTATGTTCCGATTCTGAATAAAAAAATTACTCTAAACAAATAATTCAATTAGCATCAATAAAAATTGATACCCAGTTTATGAATTCTGGAAGGAAATCATTCAAAATAATTTATTAGAATGAGCTGGCCAGTGAAATAGGAACTTACTTTTCATCTTCATTCTCTGCACCAAACCCGTCTTCTTCATTCTCGTCTATTCTACTCCAGTTTTTGAGTTCAGATCTTGATAATGAGGCTATTTTTCGCTCTGTGAAACGGACAAGTAAATTATTAATTAATTTATCAATTAGTACATAAAATAATACACAAATCATATGAATGTTCAACAGGCTCAGCCCAGAAATGTCCCTTTCCAAATTTTTATACATTAAAAAAAGGGATATGTTTTTTCACAAGATAAATTTCAGTTTGATTTTTTGCATACAAGTAATTCGCTATTGAAAATTTGTATTTAAATACAATGGATTTGCTACAAAATAAGAACCAAAAGATCATAAACAAACACACGCGGGCAACACAAAATTACATTGTCAGTATCATATTCATGAAACTTTAAAAAATTCCAACACTAAAATAATAATATATGCAACGCTTTTTTATGCGTTTTATAATACGTTAATTTTAAATTTCTCAACAGTCTAATCCATTGAAAACATTTTTTTTAGATAATTGGCAAAGAGAATAGTATACTATGCAAGAGAGTTAACTCGAAAAAAGGCTAAAATGATGTGGCAAATAATGGATATTTATGAAATTATTATAGTTACTTTGAAATCTAAAAACATGACATTGTTAATTTATTGTGAGGAGAAGAGAAGCTAATTTACTCTTTATATAATAAGTAAGATCCATAATTACAATATACAGCCAAAAGTCCTCAAATCGATCTGAATGTTTTTTTTTTGCCTATGATCAACAAGAAAACATAAATGTTGAATTAAGCAAAACAACTAGTACATTACCTTCTTCTTGCTTCATCTTCTCCACTTCATCTTGGCTTAGGAACGAAAAAACTCGCTCTGAAACATTAGAAAACTTTTGTCAAGAAAGGAAAATATTCCAAATCAATTTTAAGTTTTATTTTTTTCAGGGAGTTTTGAAATTCAATATAAGGAAACCTATATTTCCAATGCTTACTATAGCATAGCAAGGCATATAACTTGAAATGAATCTGACCAATTTCCAACTAATATAATAGATCTCCAAAGAAAATGTTGTTAACACTTCACAATTAATTATGAACAATTTTAGTTTTTATAGAACATAATAAGGATTGTAATGTTATCAGACATGTAATCTAAATATCATCATGCATTTATTGTAAAATATCTTGGTAATCGTTTTTAAATTTTCAAGAACATAAAGTTCACTAACCTGGTTTTGGAGAGGGTTGATGATGCTCTTCCATTGCCTTCTCGAAGAATTTCTTCTTATCACTGACAGATGCTTTTACAGGACCAGTCGTGTTAGTCGGTGTTGTTGGAGTCTAGAAAAAAGAAAACATTTTTTATTATAAAGTAATAGTTATGGACAATACAGATTTTCACATCCATTTTCACATCGTACTTTTCTGTAAAATGTGTAATTCTAAATGATTAAATAAATAAATTAAAATGATTTTTTATAATATTTTTTAATCAAGAGCAGTGTATAATTTTGTAGATCATATACATCAAATTGTTAAAACATAAGATTATATTGGAAACAGTATGAAGAAAATGACATTACATTAGAATGCAATTTCGATTTATGGGCAGGTCAAAACCCAGAATTATTAAAATTATGAAAAAGTTAATTATAAATTAATAGATTCTAGTGAATAATCTCTTTGTTAAATGAACATGAGATAATTCACGGTGCCATACTCATTTGAATGTAATATTTTTTTTATTAAAATTCTAATATTCGAAGAGTAAAGAGTATTTTAAAATATTCTATTAAGTTATTCCAATTTTAATGAAAACAATGGTATGGAAAAAATGAAGGCATAACAATAAATTATTATCCAATATTAACTTATATCAAAATAACTTTAATGATCTTGGATAAGATTCAAGTAAAATCAGAAGATAATAATAGTTAATTAGTATATCAATGCAGTTCAGACACACATACATAATAATAATCAATCCTTTCTATTATAATGAGGAGCCTTAACTAAACTAACTTTCGTGGATGTTAATAATACTTCAAAAGCCAAGCAATTGGGTTGGGAATGTAACTAGTCAAATAATACTACCACCAATAACTACTATCAGTCACCAATTACTTGTTCACAACTAAAAAGGAACTCAATCATGTATAGGGGTTTGATGTTCAGAATAGGTATAATTTATGCACTATGGAAAATCTAGTTATCAGACAGACAAAATAATACACTTTTTTGAGAAGTCTTAAACAATGAATCAACTAGTAGCAGCATAAAAAACAGCGATATATTACAATTTCTTTTTTTGTGAAATCTGGACCTGCATTTATTGATCTTCAAATACATAATTGGTTCATCTTCGGATAATAATATTCAAAAACAGTACAATATTGGAAAAACCTAGGGCCTCTGAAAAATATGTGGATGGGGACTATTAAAATGAAATCTTCGGAGAAAATAGTCCTATTAACTCATTTGGGTAGTAGTTCACTAATCATGATTATTTAACAAAATTACACAGTATATGACATTGTTCTCTTAAAATGAGTTATTTGTAAAATAATAATAATAATAATAATACCCAGGTGGGCTACTTGAGGAATAATAGAACCTAAAAATTGTGAGTGTAAATTATTAGGAGTATGCAATAATAATTATCATGTTTAGCAATGTCTGTTCTGTTAGTAAATTTTTTTTTTTTCAATAATTAGTAAGACATCCTATACTAAGATGATGCACATTCCAGGTTTCCAGATACTTTTCATCTACTTTTAAAACCCTGTTATTAAGATAATATTAGTGCATGCATAGAAAGGCGCAATAGCCTTGAGTCGATGGCAATAATGACAAAACGTTCACAAATAGTATTATAGTTTTCAGTACTTGAAATTACATTAGTATGGGTTCTTTAGGGACTGGGGCCGTTTGCACTGAATAGCAAAAAATAGTTTACATTCCATGATTTGAATTGCTGAAAGCTATTCAATTTCAGTCACGACTTTTTGCAGGGGTGACTGGGATGACTGTTATTGATATAAAACCAATTTTGCAAGCAATATATTTATGATAAATTGACTGAATATTCTGTCGTTCAGGTGGTAATTATTCATTTAAAAAATTATAAATAATATCAAGGAAGAAGAGTCTTGTAAGAGCTAGAATAAAATATGATTAGAATCAATTCAACATTTCAGGGCCAAATGGCTGCTTTCCCAACACTTCACGTGAAATCAATCAAGAAATAGACAGAACCAAGAAGATATGTTACCCATATCAATAAACTACTGAGGTAAATGAACACTGAATATGAATTATTTCCACTTACTTAAAGAGCACTGAAAATCTAAAAAAAACTAGAAAAACTTTTCAGCGCATAATTTGATACCCTTCTATACCCTTATTCATGAACAGTCTTACAGTATTCTAGGTTAGACAAGAATATCCTTCTTCAAAAATAGTCTTACAGTATTCTAGGCTGAACAACTCATTAGAGGATGTCTTTCTCAAATCTCAATGCCTCGAATATTGTTTGCAAGGAGCGTGAATGGTTCAAACTCCTGTTTGAAGCACTTGAATTTATTGCACCATTACAACTAATGGAACAACAGTTTTTTATTGGCAGAAATTAGTGTGAACTTACCGCTAGTGCACCCATTCTGCTATCTACGCTTCCAGAAGAGTCATTAATGGAAGGAGTGAGGATGGGACTGGAAGGAGGGTATTGCATCCATGGAGAGGGGAGGGTGGAGTGTGGACTGACCGCCGCTGGATGAGTGGCATAGTTGATGGGTGGGGGCGGGGGGAGGATGTTGGCACCTGGTGGAGATGATAAGGGTTGAAGCAATCCTACAGCTGGAGCTGCCACATAGGCTACGTGGTGGGGGACTGTGTAAAACGGCGTGAATTGAGGTATATACATTATTTGCTGTTCTCTGAGCAAGTTCATACCTTGAGGCTGGGCCGCAGGGACAAGAGAGGCATGCAAAGGAGGAGAGTTGGGGTTGATGAAGGCATACTCAACCTGCGATGGAACAGCAGTCTCAGTGACCGATGTTCTCAACACCGTTGGCTGAGTCTCTATGTAAGCGGGTAGGCTGCTAGGAGCTGAACATGGCGAGGGTGTTCTTGAAACTTCCAATTTTTTCTCAGCTACTGGACTGCGCCACTGAGGGGAGCTACCAAGGGAAGATGTATCAAACCGGACCGATTTACTGCTTTTTGGAAGGAGACCATCTGAATGAATTTGATACTTTCCACTAGACAGAGCAGACCTTGGCGATAAGACTTGATCAGTTAATAACGTCTGTTCAGAATGATTTTCTGGCGTTCTATCATCACCCGAATAGCTTGGTTGTTTTTCACTAGACAAAACAGACCTTGGTGACAAGGTGGTCTGAGCAGTCGATAATGACTGATCACATTGTTTTTCGGAGAGACTAGTACTAGGAGAACACCTATCAGTTTCAGCTTTTGGTTTGAAGACACACATTTCAATGCTCTTCTAGTGTGATCAATTCCAACCAAATTACAATTTTGATCTTTAGCAGGAGATTCTTGGGGTTGAGAAGGTGGGTTTTCAGTAGTTGATACCAGACTTGATGGTGAGCTGGAAGAGAATTCAGTTTCAAAAGCTGATTTACTGGAATGTTCTTCACTATTATGCGAATCAAACATTGTACAGCTGGAAGAGAAAGAAAAATCTGCCAAGTTGAAAGGTGGAAAGTGGGACTTTTTCAGGTTTTCACCTGAAAGTTCCAAAGTAAAATCATACTTTCTATCAATGAACTTCTCTGTCCGACTAGCCTCTTCCAAAGTACTAGAAACTTCATATTTCTTTCTTTTGGAGTCGGAAGTTTTAGTATCTGATACTTTTTTCAAAAACTCATCATTTGATGTTTCAATAATATTCTCAGAAAGCATTGATCCCGACATGTCTGTTTTAACTTGTATGTTATCAGGTAAACCACTACACAAGAGTTTTCTTATTTCAGCTATTTCCTTGCTGGCATAATTAGATAGAGATGAACAGTCATCTTGATCAGAGTTCTTGTAATTCTTACTGCTTGATGATATTGATGATTTTGAGAACCGTTCCTCTTCAGATTTTTTACTACCTCCTACTATTCCTGATGAAGTAACTTTACACTCTTTCTCAGAAGCATGAAATGTGAAATTTTTTTCATCAATTTCATCAAGACTAGATTGTTTTTCAGACGAATAAGTGGAATGTTCATTAATATTTGTTTTATCATTGGTTTCCTGTTTAGAATTGGGAGACTCAAATTCAGAAGATATTTTTTCTCTTTCTGTGGTTTCTGATACAGGTGTATAAAGCTTATGGCAATGTAAATATTCATTGGTTGTTGAATGCTGTGGTGGTTGTGTACTGGCAGGAATGGGGGACTTTGAAGAGGAGTTAATGAGGTCACTTTGCTTCATAGATGGAATTGTTTTTATTTGAGTATCTTCCAGAATGGAATCTGGTGGTGTGATAAATTCTATATCATCTTGATCTGGGACTTTGAGTGGATTTGGCTTGGAAATCGGATGAGCAGTGAAGTGTGAAGTAGGAAAAGGTTTTCTTGTTTGATCATCTACCTGTTGAGATTTCATTACATTCCTTCTAGGAAGAGTATTACTGTAAGATGGCTTTTTTGTTGAAGACTCGGATTTTGGTTCTATGTAATCATCAACAAAAGAGACCCTGCGTTTGGAATTCTTTTTTGACTTGGATTTGGGTGTAGGTGCCTCCACTTCTGAGAATGAAAGGCTATGAGGAAATGGCTTGGGTTTGGGTGGATTGGAAAGGCTGATTCTTTCATCAATAATGGTTGCAGACTGTGGTCTCAAGCTGGCAAATTCATAAACACTGTTAGGCTTCACTGTAGCACCACCATTACTTTCAGTCTGTAGTTGGCATGCAAAAAGAAACCATAGGTAATACAGTTCAAGAAGATGATCAAAGATTGAATAACTCTAGTCCAGGATGCAAATTTCAATCGAGTCATGCATAATAATTAGTAGAAAATCCAACTATTGATCGAGATTATTATTATTATTCATGAGATCATTCCTTAAAAATTGTCAGAAAACAGTTTTGTCAAAATCATCTAGACAAAATTTTCCTTTTTGAATGTATCACAATAAAGAACTTCGATTACATATCTAAAAAAAATAATTGCATTTTTCACATAATAGAACATTATTCAAAAAATATTAACTGTGTGAATGGGGAATAGACAATATTAATAGATGACGCACAATAGGAACACAACAGAACTACCAGAAAATTTCAATATAGTAGAATATCGAAAAAATTGTTAATGAAAACGTTACTTTGGAGATGAGTGTATGAACGAACAATTATTGCCACAAAAACTGTTAAAGTGCAAAAAATGTAGACAATTGAACAGTGGAATCTCAAGTACAGTCATTATTAATTAGGTAAACTGCATTGATCAAAAGTGATTGAAAATTATGAATGAATAAAAGTGAGAGAGAATAGTGAGTTTCATAAAAAAACTGTAATAATTTTAACTTACAAAAAATTATGACACTGTAAAAATTAAATTGACTTTTAAGAAATCTCCAACATTCAACGTCAAGTAAGTTGTGCAACATAGTAGGTTATGTACTGTGGTAGGCTAAGTTGAATGAAAAAGGTATTAGTTACCTTTTAAATATAATTTAATTTTTTATAATTTTTGTAGTATCAACTTTTAGTAAATTATTTCTTTTCAACAACAACCAACTAAATTTGTTGATTTTGATGATGCAACTTTTTTACAAATGAACGCTACCCACAGAAATGAAAACTTTTTAAATAGATAAACTGTTATATTCGTGTGAATTAATTTTAATAATAAGTGTAGTTAATTATAATTCAAAATGATTAATGAAAAATAATTCAGACTGGTGATTTACAATGCTGATTTTGATGAATATTATTTCATCAAATTTGGAGAGGAACAGAGTTTTGGGATGACCCTGGTGTTCCCTCCTGATCATGATAAAAGTTGTACTTGAATTATAATTATTTTTGTTTAGTCATACGATATGTTCTTTCATTCTTCCGTTCTTTCATTGCATTGAAAAATTATCATTTTGATGCAATCAGATTGTAAGACGAAATTTATGAATCTATTATTTGCTAGAATTCCAATTCAGAGATTTTAATTCTAAAAATTACTAGCTGGCATTGAATGTACTTTCTACATACACAATTTTTTATTACAAAAGCTATCAATCAACAATTATTTACTTCAGCTTTCAGTGAGGGATTGTTTCCAATTGGGTTTCCGTTTTTTATTCAGTTTGATTATTAGATACTAATCATGATAGCAAAAGCTATTATTGTTGGATATTTGAATAAGATTATTCGTGTAGATTTTGCAAGGGGATTGAACTCAAGTTTCTTTATTTAGTCAACAAAATACACTGAAAATTGGAGAAGGCAGAAAACAATATTTGGAAAGTATAGAGACCCATCACCAAGAAGAAACTTGAGATACAGCAGTCAACCACTCAATCAATTGCTGAGATGTAGGAAGCCACAATACAATGGTCATGCAGTACTTCAAAGCAACCACCTTTAAACTCCTTCATCGTTGAAAATATAATTTACAAATGTACAACTGAATTGCATTATTCTGTAATACCTTGAAGATTGTTGAGGTGAAATGTGTAATGAGGCTTTGTGGCTATTGAAAATATTATTTAGGTACGAACTTGTACTATTAGAACTCGTACAATCAACTATAATGAGATGCTAGATATACTGTATCACGTATCACGGTATTATATATATAATATTTTCGAAATAGTAATTAAATTATGACACCCCTGGAAATTAAAATTATTAGTGTTACCATTAATTTTTCAATCGTCGAAGAATTATGATTGTCTTTTAACTTTCATGTTGTACTAAATAATGGAATTGGGGGGAAATAAAGGCGTTTCTAGACTTTAGACTGATATTGCACTGCATGCCTGGCAATAGTAGATCAACAAGTTAAAAATTTATTCTTTTCCAAAACTTGTGAAAGGCAAATCTGCCAACAATTCACAATTATTTCCGAATAAAATCCTTATTTCAAGATTGAAAATACATTTCAGACGCTCACATGAATCCACATTCATAAAGAAAAATATATTATTTTTATTCAATGAAAAATAGTATGATCTAAAAATCTAAAGGACAAAATTGGATCAACAGATAAAATTATGCTCTCTTTCAAGCCTTCGTATCCTTCAGATATACTTATTCAAACACCGAAATTTGTATAGTTTATGATGAGGAATAGTATTGACTAGTCTATTTTAATGTATCAGTTGTTTAATATTTCACAACAATATCCAATGAAATCGGTCATATAATATTTATATATAAAATAATGTAATATTAAAACATCTTCAAGGCTTCAATCAGTAATTTAAAACGTCATATTACCTCAAAATAACATGGGACTAGACCCGATAAGACTTATAGGATAAATACGTTCATACTCTTGGACAATTCTGCGTAAAGCATTATAATTATTAGGTACATAGCAGTTTTTCAACACCGATTATACTCTTACACGTAACTCCAAAGTTATCGAAAAGCAAACAATCAAAAACAGAAAATTTGAATGAAAAAAGGACAGTGTCTGAGTGTATAGGAGTCAGTTTACTTTTTATAAGAATTGAATATAAATTATTTTGCTCAAGTCATTCAGATCATTAATTAGTGTTAATAATGCAATAATTTACTGTATAATAATTTATATTCTCAAACTGTATTAAGAAAAATCTTCAGACGACTGAGTCATAAAAGTAACGATTAAAAACAGACTTGATTAAGTAAAATTTTAATTGATAAATGAGTATACAAAACTAAGGTCTTTCAATTACTGTAAACTAATGTTTTTATAAATGATACATGAATTAAAAAAAATAATAATACAAAATATAAAACATTAAAAGAGAGGATGAGAGTAAATTATATGAATTAAAACCATCACAGATGAAGATTTCAAAAAAGGAACTGAATTAAACTAGGAAATTTCCGAAAAATTCTCAATATAAATATATTCGACTACTATTTTCACTTACTTTCAATGAACAGAGATGTTGATTAGTAACATGCTATTCTTGTTTGACTGATATGTAGATAAGAATATGCAATTATGCATATTATTATAAATTCAATTGGGGCTATACAGAGAAACATTCTTTTGAGATATGTAATTGATATGTTGAGTGCCGGTGTGGCTATTCAGATTTCCTGTCTTACAGTAGTATAGTAGGAATTACAACAATATTGCAATCTAAGGCAATCGTTGAGAAATGACAGTATAGCTAGTAATGTGAGAAATAGTGTAATGAAATTTTCAGTTACAGTTGCAGTTCTACTGCACAGATCAACTGCACTGAATTCATTTGTGTCGAATAGTTCAAGTAAGTAGCCTATTAAATAAATGTCATGAAATTTACGGCACATAGTATCCAAACATACAAATACACAGAGCTGAGATAAAACTCAAATATACTATGAATTACAAAATATGTATGGTAATTATCTTTATAAAAGTAGTGTGGTCCCTTGTGAAATACCATCCACATAAGAGGGGGGGGGGAATTGAATATTGATGAACTCAATTAAACTTATGAACTCAATTAATTCTAAGAAAAACTAATGCCTGAACCACTATCACATCAATTGCAATAGGATAGGAGTTTGGAAAATTTTCACTGAATTGGTTATACAACTACAAACAACATTCAGAAGCATCAAACACCACTTAGGTAAAATTTAAAGAGTTTTATCACTTTTCAAAATCCTTGACGTTCTGAATAATGACCATCAAAATACAACATACAAATATCCATCACCATAAAAATAATTATACTCTTAACAATCTCATGTTCAGAGTTTATTTGAAAAAAATTCAATGATTTGCACTTTTAACAGGATTATTAAGAATATTGTATAGTTCATTCACAAGTAGAGGTATATGGAAATAAACCATTATAAGTGATCTATATTAGCACTACATCTGAATTTACACATGACACGTAGAATAACAAATATTATTTCTGATTTTCTTTTATTACATTATCAACATTATTTGGAATAATTAACTTCACAATAACATTTAGAGGCACAACTTGTTTAATTTACAATATATGATACAGTCTTACAGCTTAGACAATAATCTATTATAAGAAAAACATCAATTCAATGATTTCAAACATTGAACACATTGACTATGTTTTATGAATGATTGAGTCCCTGATGTACATAATTACGGTTTTCTTTGTATTGATGTCTAATAGAGAAGTTATTGAAGTGGCAACGGCAACAGGACTACAACTATTAAACAGAAGCAACAAATTTTCGACATGAAAAATAAGAGAAAGATGGAAAAATGAAAGGTTAATTTAATAGCTCTTAGATACATGCCTTGATTTTAAAATGTTCATTTTGTGAAATCCGCCAATCCTGTTCGGTCAGCATAGAACATGTCAAGGCAAGTAGGAAATTTTGGATTAGGAGAATATTTAAATATCGTTGAAATAAAATTAACGGCCTTGTACGATGATAGTAATAGTAATTTATCGATGGGAAAAATCATGACCTGACATAAATTATTTTAATTTTAATTTCTCATGACATGATAATCTACTTACGATATATGGTGATAAATAGTTCAGTAGAAAATTGTCTCTTGAAACAAATGCTAATATAATATTCATGTATGAAAATTGGAGAAATGTGTGATTATCAACATAGTATTTGTAATTGTGTACATAACGCCAGTTATCAAGTGATAATGCTGATGATCATTTTTTGGTATGATAATCAACTAGACGACTACTACTACTATTTCAAAAGAATTAAACAGCCTTGATATGATATTTTGCCATTAATGACTCATTCAAAAGTGCTTATAAAAAGTAAAATCATACCCATTCATGAATTTTCTACTAGGTTATCGTGTTTATTTCAATAAAAATAAAATATTCAACTGTTTTTTACATTTAAGCAGATCAGCATTAATCTATTTTTAATCCGTAATTCCGTGAAATGGCGATACACAGTGTACATAATGTGGATTCATGCCAGTCACATTTTCATGACAATAGCTATTGATGGAAAACAAATGATAAATTATTCTTATTTGATCTATCTATTACGGAAAAACAATGAAAATGTAACTTCATATACCTTGCCTCATTTATTTGTTGTAGTAAATTTATTGCAATTTGTATTGTACTGTATTTTGCAAGACTTTTAATTATAGTATTCAACATGTTTTGAACATGGAAATAAATGAATTATTATTTCTGAATTGCATTATTTAAAATAGTATACGATAATATTAAACTGGCTATATTTGAAAAATATACAAAAACTAATATTGAGGTAAAAGTCGACGACATAATGTACAAATATTTACACGACAAAAATTATGTACGTCTACACATTAAACTCTTTATATTTACACGCAGGAAATGTAACATTGGTTGACGCTTGGGGGTGTACTAGCTAGTGTTGTTTAATTCGGGCTGAGAGTCACGAGGTGTGTTGCGATCGTCCATTTTTAGACGACGACAATGATGCAGATGAGACTAGTGGAGTACTGTTAAGGGGAGGGGGGCAGACGACACGTCGATGCGCCGGCCACCCTCTGCAATTCAGAACAACACACGTCATCAGATCACCACAGTTCATCGGGCCACTCACTTCGGAAGACACTGCTCGCACCAAGGATGCCCTTCCGTTCATTAAGATACCTCAAGGAAAGGCATGCCTCATTGAAATAAATGTGAGATTGGAGGTTCATCGATAAGCTTCATTCCTTACTGAGAAAGTGTTCAGTGAGGTTTTGTGTGATACTACATAGTTCTTTGACAAACATAGAACACTTTAGAGGCTTAAATCGTGCTCAGTGTTCATCCCACTGATGTGTCTTCCTATATTTATTTATTTACACTCATAATAAAATCAATTATTGGAAGAGGATCGACTGGATTGCCCCTAAAATGTTTCTCGAATTTTGATAGTTCATTTAATTCAAATGAGGTTAATATTTTTCAAAATAGGTAGATACATAAGACTGAATAATTACTGAGTTTTATAACTTTTTAGAGTTGATAGTTGTGAAGGTAAAAACTCTTCATTTTCTAATATTTTCACAGAAGAACGAGTAAATATAAAACACGAATGACTTTGATTTTTAAAGTATGAATTGTTTTAAACAATTTATCTAAATTGATCCAACTCAACTATGTAATTGGTTAAAAGAAATATCTTTACTGATCAACAGGTACTTTCCAATAATAATTCACAGTTTTATTCGATTCAGGTTTGTATGGTAAAATATATGAAATAATTCATATAAAGACTTCAATTTGATAAGATGAATAATTGAGTCAATTCAGAAGGAATAATAATTATAAAAATAGATTGAAATAGACACTTGAAAAATAGGAAGATACATCATAGGAAAGAGTTACTACTGACTTTTATAACCTTTTCAAGATTGAACAGAATAATTCTTTGAAAATATAAGGTTTGAACCATCCTTTTTCAAGTCTAGGTGGATAATTGCATAGACATAATTTGTATAGCCTACAAGAATACAATAATATAATCAAACTAATATAAGAATATTATTTAAATTTCAAATTTATTCTTGGTTAGCTGGTGAGATGCATTGAGAATATTACGCATGCTCTAAATACAGTGAACTGCCAAAAATACGAACTTCACTTTTCTAAGAGGAAAAATAGTGAAAATTGATTAGTTCATTACGCACAAGAAGTTCCAACTCTCTTTACTCTCTCTTACTGAGAAACCAATTGGAGAAGAAAAATCAAAAAAAGTCCGGTTTGGTTACTCAACAACCAAACTCAAGAACTGTTTTGATTAGCTCTTGTTTTAGTTTCTCAAGCTGCCCCAAGGAACTTATTGATGGAAGATTATTATGAAAGAACGAAAATTAGCTCAGTTTGACCTTGTTTACAAACAAACTATCGATATTTGTTCTCAGTATGTTCAGGTACAACAATTTATCAAAACTTGGGAAAAAAGAAAAACTTCGTTAAATATTGGCACCTTGTAGGACCAATTTCATAATTTTATCCAATATTCCATTCCCATCAAATATTACTGTTCCATAGATTTTTCTTGTGAAGTGTAAGACTGTTTTGGTTGATGAGTGTCCATCGCTCATAAATACAGCCCTAGATCACGAAAACTCTTGAAAATTTCCAAATCCAAGTAATTCGTGAATAATTTGCACATGAGTGTTGAAAAGCAATAATGAAATGTTCACGTGATGGTAAAAAACTATTAAAAATGCTTAAACATTGCATTACAGTATAATAATTTTGTGACTTATCATTACAGACATGATACATCCGTATAATGGGAAGTCCACTGTACTGAAATAAACAATAATTGAGATGGATATTATTATATAGTAGCTTGACAACAACCATACCAAAGGGATACACAGAAGTGGAACATTTTATTTGAATGCAGGGAATATATTTAATAGCATAAAATATATTTCACATGCTTGGATTCAGCAATTTGTAATGCACAACAAATATTTTAGGATACAATGTAACGGAAATAATACAGTCAATTGTAACACTGGTACAATCAAGCATGATCAGGGTAATACAAAAATTAAATGATTCAGAAACATTCCCAGGGAAAAAATTGAAGTATTCAAATCATAGTTTAATGATAGAGAAAAAATACGATTTCCAATTATTCTTCAGTACGATCTTCAAATTATGGATGGATGTGAAACTTGAACTTCACAAGTAACACAATACTAAGTTTTAATAAATTGTTTCAACAATGAGTCTTCGAATAGTCTTTTTCTCGACTAAGTCAATCAGTTAATCTTTTCATCAGATATGAAAAGCTTCATTATCAGAGTTGAAAAGAGCATTGAAACTTACAGTATTGAAAAAATTTAAAAGAATAGTTGTATTTGAGACTTTAGTAATTCAATATATGAATGACAGAAAATCCAAAATACCAGGAAAACAATCAGCTTAATAGGACTTCTGGTGCAGTAATTCATTAAAGAATTTGGAAATCACACTATTATCTCTAGAACAATATTGTACAACATTGATTCGTACATGCTAAATAAAGTAATAGTTAAATTTATTAGTTGACCATAAGGACCGTATCACTTAGTAGTGCGATACGTGAACAATAATCAATAGTCAGTCATTGAAGATAAGAAAATAATTTATTAAAGTAGGCTATAAAATATTAAAAATATTATTTGAAATAGTTGATCTTATAGAATTGTGATTTAACCATGCCTTGAAACATAACCACATTGGAACATAAGATTTTATAGAATGTCCAATATAAATGGCATTTGTGTGTCTTTAGAATTAAAGCTGCAGAGATCTGAATGGGCTTTAGCGGGCTACATTCGATTTCCAAAAAGAAAACATAACAAAATAACATAAACTATTATTATAACATTTATCTTTACAGATCTATTCTGTATTTCCCATGTAAAAACGTATTGTATAGAAAGGTAAGTTTGTAATGAAACATTATACTTTACAGTAATTAACATCTACAAGATAATGTCCACAAAAAATCATACATAAAAATGAATGGGAGAGAGAACCTCACATTTTAACATTAGGATGAAAAACATACATCTATTTTGAACAATAAAAACTAAAAGTCAACGTATCTTTGTTATTGCATGCAGTTCATTTGCTTCTAATATCAGTTTTTCAAGTTTTTTTATTATGTAGGGTACTGTATACATATATGTTATTGTGGAATAATTGAACAAATTATAAACGTGAGAACATACTAGTAATATTACTTTATACACGCTATTGTACTGGTGAGAAATAAGAGTGGAATAACAATTAATTGTTTCAATTCATTCACAGCAAAAGTCCACAGAAAAATATGCTAATAATTAGTAATAGGACTATTGTTCTGCTTAAATATTTTCAATAAATTTAATAGAACTACGACAATGAACTAATAAATTATAGTAATATATTAATAGTAAATAAATAGTAATGAGCATATCCAACATTTGTTAAATAAAAATGGTTTCTGACATCGTATCCGATACAATTTACTGTTTGTAGTACAATAGCAATGTTCATAAAACCACCTTCAAATTGATTTATCATTGTATCGAACAATGAATAATGGCAAATGAAAAATATTTTCAATACTATTATCATTTTTTTATAAGTGCTAATAATTTCTTAACAGAAACATTTAATTTTGCATCAGTTTATTCGCTTATAAAACTCCGACAATAATGCTTGATGTGAAGGTTTCTAAAGAAATAAAAATTATAAGTAGACCCAAAAGTTGAAGTTGAATAAGAGCACTGTTATACATAAAGACTACAGAATTTACACAACATATTGTAAATTTGTGACAATATTGGTGTGAAAATAAATGAATGAAGAAGTTAACATTTATGATGATTGAAGGAATATAAGTGAGTAATATGTCAAGTGCATTGTTCATAGTATTCAGGAATAAAATCAACTAGAATAGTTGGAAAGATATCAGGATTTAGCGAAACGTTACGAATACAAAAATGTAATTTTTTATGATGACTTACGTTTACAGCGTAAATAGGTTACGTTTACAGCGATAGCGTGAACTAGATAACACAGTAATTAATTCGAATGTTTTTGTGTTTAATATATTATATCTAAATATGTTATCCCAATTTTACTCATTAACAAAATATTAATCGTAAATCGTCATTAAAAATATTAAATCGTTTTACAGAACGATATAAATAAGCTAATGTATAGGGTATTTACTGAGAAACTGATGTTTTTTTGGAAAAGTTACAACTTTTTAAATAATGAACGAAATATTTATTTTCCTTAGACAATGTGTTTTATAAACTTGAAATTTTGATATAATTATATAATAATCAACTGGAAAATAAAAAATGACATAGGTGAAAACTCTCCGACTGATTTCAAGTTTTGAATTCTCTTCGGTTGGCTTTCTCAAACTCGGGTGCTTGAATTCAAGAATAAAAACGAGATTTCAGAAACACCCAAATAAAGTAGAATGGTGGTCAAATTAGACCGTGGGGACCAAGAATCATCTCCAATTTGATGCAATACTTTTCCAGGAAAGTTTGTGAGGCAAGTTTCATTTATTATCAAAAAATGTAGGAATTAACTCTACACTATTGTTGACAAGAATTCGCAAGCTTATACAAATGAAAATTGAGAACTTTCATCAATATCTTTCTTTTAACCACTTGTTTTGTACTATCCTGTACAAAAACATCCGTTTCCCGGTGAACACCCTTAATATGTAACTTACTGATAACATATATGAAAAATTAAAAACCCTTGTCTTTCGATTTATTGGTCATTTTTAAAGAATTCAGGTCAAGTAATGTGATTTGTTGATTCAGTGAATTCATAACTCGTTAGTTATTCATCAATTCACTAATATCATTCAAATTATTTCACTAATTTTAATCTAATAAGTTGAATAAAATGAAAAATATAAGAATATCCAATGAAAACCATGGAAATAGCACTGAGCTTAAAGAATACTCAGCATTTAATGAGAGAAAATATGATAATATGTCAACTACATAAGAAAGTAATATTATATACTCAAGTTCAATTAATATTCCCAATGAATTAATCGTTATAGAATTCAGAAATTCCTCACATGAAGGAAAATGGTAAAACAGATTTTGATATAAGAACAAGACGGACGGGAATGAAAAAGACATGAGGCACATTCCAAAAATAAAGTGGATCGAAACCCAAAAGAAGCATGCTTAGATGTACAAACACACGTTAAGGTACAGATCACACCATACACTAATGCAATATTAGAAAAGTCTTAGATCCCAGGTAAATCGTGCATAATCAAACTACACAGAAAAAAGTTGTTAAATGACAACATTGCAAAAGTCGACGTTTGGGATTGGGTTGCAAATAGAAAAATAACAGACAACAGAGAGAGAGGAGGGATCTACATAATATTAAAATGATTGGAAAAAGTAAAACAACAGACAACACATAGAGAGGAGGGGTCTACGAAATATTCACTTGAAGTTGCATGGTATATGACTTTTCAAACATCAAAGGCTAATATCTAATGTATATCATACTGTAATTCATGAATCACTTTCATAAAACTAACAAAGAAATAATGGAATTCGACAAGATTGTCAAGCAATAAAATTCTCTGAATTTATTTAAACACAACGAATTATACGTTTCAAAGACGACAGATTATGATCATAGGAATACACTTGACTGTGATATTTCCAACTCCATATTACAGACTAGCAGTCATTTTTATTTAAATCCATTTGAATGGACATTCGTTATACTGTATTGTAGTTTTAACAAAATGTTAAGAGATAAAAATGTTTATTCATCTAGCTATTATTTATTCAATCATTTAACATAACACAACTTCCAGAATAGTACCACAGGCTTAAGCCCAAAACGGTTCCAATTTTAAATGTCAAATTTGAATACATACATCGTAGTTTGCAATGAATGACGAAGTTACTTAGGCCTACTTCTTAAGCTAGCTTCACACACATCGATTTTTGGACGTACGATTATTTGCCGTCCTTATAAATTCTATTGCATTAATCAGATGATGCTTGTCAAGTTTCGTTTAATGTGATAGAAATCATAAAGACGGCAAAAAATTGTACGTCCAAAAATCGATGTGTGTGTAACTGGCTTTCAAATGACAGACTCTTTCAGTACCAAATTGTTAAATATTTGCTCTATTTACTGTCAAGAACGTACAAACACCAAAAATTGTTGCTCCAATAATACAGATGACATAATAATGAGAGCTGATACAATATAGAGTAGAATCGCTGCCTTTATTTTGACCTGGGAGGGAGGATTTAGGGTGCAGCCGGCCCTCTTTTACACTCAACACTCAAAATTTATTACATTGGTAGATGTTGTCGAATTCCATTTTTAAAAATCTGATAAAGTACTGGAGATAATAATTTTAAATGTGTTAATGAAAACTTACGATTTGCTGCTGCTGCTGCTGCTGTTGTTGTGGCTGTTGACTGGACTGAGGTGCGAGCGTGTGCTTGCTCATGACAATGGTGGTCGTTTTGAGGCTGTCACCCGATTTTGGTCCCCCGGGCGATTTGGGCTTGGTTAAGGTGTCCGCCCCGCCAAGCGCCAGCAGCTCAGCTGCCCGCACTACATCCAGCACCTTCGTCAACCATTTCACACTCATCATTCAACCAAGAATTGAAATAAAATAATCATCAATTGAAAGTTGTATTTTTCAATGAATCAGGTTATGAGAATAGGATGAGCCAGACACAAAACCAATGTAAGCTATTGATCAACTTGGGAAAAAAATCGGGGGACTCTAATTATTTACATTATAAACAAACAAACAAGTCAGAACATTTTATAAATGAATGAAAGAATTGCTCATAGTCCTTATAGGTACGGAATACGAGATACATGTTTGACGCATCATCACGTCTCAACTATTGAAATGATTAACTTTAAATTTTGCATAAAGATTCTCAATTTTCCATGGATAGTAGTCTTCATTGAAGTAGGATGGTAAATAATAGTTATGTCTATTTCAATTTTTATTAATCAATCAATTCCAATTCTGTTGATTGAAATAATTTATTCAAAATGCCAGACACAGTGTAGCTATCAAAACGTCATTTGCCAAGTGGAATGGTTCCATTCGCCATGCTGCAATGGTAGCTTGCGTGATTGTGGAACCGAAAATCCCCGGTTCGAACCCAGCCGGAGGCAATATACATGGTGAGCATAAAGTCTTGCCCTGATTTTTAAAATTTATTACAGAATAACCGTTTGACATAATAATTTAAATCTGGCACTGTTACATAGGTTAGTGTTAGTAGTTTTTTTGACCAATAGATGGCGCTAGTGGTCCTAAACAATGACGCTGTCTGTTAGTTCACGTTAGTTGCGATCAAAATGACGTCGAAGCAGGAAAAAGCACATTGTGTGCTTTGGTTTCACGAAATCGCCCATCAGCGTTCAGCGTAATTTTCGGGCTTAAATCAATAAAGCGATGGTATGACAGGTTCAAAGAAACAGGCAGCATTTGAAGATCTTCCTAGAAGTGGCAGGCCTAGTGTGAGTGAAGCAACTGTTGATCGTGTTCGGCAATCATTTCAACGGAGTCCGTCTAAATCAACTCGTCAAGCATCACGTGAACTTCAAATACCGCAAGCAAGTGTTGTGAAAATTCATCATAAAAGGCTTAGGTTGCATGCATATAGAGTGCAAATCGTGCAGGCCTTGCAACCAAATGATTTGCTGAGACGTGCAGAATTCGCAACTGAGATTCTCAACAGGATTGATGGGGCTAACGATTACTTAAATCGCATATGTTTCACAGATGAATCCACCTTTCTTGTCAGTGGAATGGGAAATAGGCATAATGTCCGTATATGGGGATCAGAGAATCCACACGCTACTGTACAGTTACAGCGAGACAGTGAAAAAGTTAATGTTTGGTGCGGCCCAATGCACAAACAAGGTTTTTGGGCCGTTTTTCTTCACGGAAAAAATCATTAGCGCTAACATTTACTTAGACGTGTTGCAACAGTTCATTGCACCACAGTTAGAAGATTAACAACCATGGATAATAATTTTTCAGAAAGATGGAGCACCCCCCCCCCACTGGGCTTTGATAGTGCGTAATTTCCTAGATGAAACATTTCCGGATCGGTGGATTGGAAGGGATGGTCCAACACCCTGGCCACCACGCTCTCCAGACATTATTCCCCTTGACTTTTTTTCATGGGGATATATCAAGGACAGAGTCTTCGCGACACCAGTTGCTGACATCGACGAATTGAAGGCTAGGATACAAGCTGCTGTGGGTACTGTGACAGAACACATGTTACAAAACACCTGGCGAGAACTGGAATACCGCTTCGACATTCTCCGGGCTACCAAGGGGGCACACGTTGAAGTTTACTAACGTAAGTGATATTAAAAAAAACTACTAACACTAACCTATGTAACAGCGCCAGATATAAATTGATATGTCAAACGGTTATTCTCTAATAAATTTTTAAAATCAGGGCAAGACTTTATGCTCACCCTGTATTTTTTCCCTAGGAATTATTCCCCAAAAAATGCTATAACGGAAATAAAATTAAGCGAAGGAATGGATTTAAGTTTGCAATAGATGATATTGACAGTATACCTTTTCAGGAGTTGATTTCGATCTAATCTCGTCCAACTCTTTGCAGTCTTTTTCTTTCCGTACATCTTCTTCTTCCTTTTCCCAGGCAACAAGCTCCTGTTTCATTTCCTGTTCCTGTTAAATGAAAATTGTGCTTGAAATTCCATCAACTTCCACCACACACTAGTAATAATCGTTTCATTGTATACCGATACAAACTATGTCAAAACTAGAATTTCAAAGTTTTTATATCTAAATAAGCATTTAGTACAGAAGCATTTGAGTTTATTGCCGACCGATCATCGATTCTCAAGGGTCTAGAGGCCTATTTGTTTTGAAAATTAGTTTTAAAAAGAAATTGTAAATATTTTGGAAATTTTTTTCAAATGAAGTTCATCTTAATTATTATAGAAGTAGCTAATCACCTTATTAGAATTTTAACAACGTTTAAAAAAGGTACTAGTTATTTCTATAATAATTGAACAATTCAAGTAGCCATATAAAAATACTTTTTTAGATGTTCATCTTACTTTAAAATTATGGATAAATGTTCTACTGTTTCCAACAAAGGTCGATCGAATGAACTCCAAATAAATGAAGTTTCACAAACATTTTAAATGACAGATTACATATTTTGGATCTGGAAAGACGACATATATAATGTTTAGAAAATGGTCGAGATTCAATAAAATAGAAATCTCTTAAAACAAGCCTAGAGCTTATGCGGATCCCCCCTCAGCTTAAATATCAAAATTTGAAATGATTGTAAATGTACCTTGAATCTAGAAGTGTACTTGATTCATACACAAACATTAACCAAGTTAAAAATAATTGAAGCAACCCAATTTATCGGCTCACTGATGGTAGGAATAGCAGTAACTGTCAATGGCATGCTCCAAGTGACTATTAAAGTCCTAAAATATGAGAAGTCTGAAGTAGGTCTAGTCACTAGAAGCAAGTCATCTAACTTAAGTCACATGATAAGTAGGAAATAGTGACTATTCCAATGATAATGTGCTAAAACCGTTAATCAATTATCTATCACTTGCCAGAAAATAACAGACAGCTTCAAAACTAAGGAATGTCACAATAGAAGACATGACAAATTTATGTGGATGTATTTGAATCTGTTTAGAGGTAAGTTAGAACCGAGCTATGTTCAGTTTAATTCCATTCATTCATTTTTTTCTATTTATAGCATTCCTTATTCTTCATTGATTGATACAATACGTACATCACCAAAATGATAGGGAGCGAAAAAAGGTAACCTTGTGCTATTCCTCTACAATATTTAGATAAGGTTACAGATAGTCCGGAATAGCATATTTTCGAAATGTATATCACATTAAATTGTACATCATCAGCCTTAAATCCTCAACACTATTCAATCTTAATACTTATTATCCTGAATTATTTAAAGCTAAAAAGTATACAACTAATTTCAATAGATAATAATTCGTTGATAGAAATTGATACTGTGAAACATTTCTAACTAATTGAAAAACACAGATTTTGATGTCAATTCAACATGATTAATCAACTTAAAGGACAACAATTTTGTACAGTTGAGGATGTGTTAGTTTCAACACGGTTCAACACAACTGCAGTCGGTAAGTTGATTAATGAAATTGATTAATTTTATATTGAAAATTAATAAATATGATTAATAAATAATGAAATCAGTGTTTTCAATTAATTTTAATACATTTTTGGTACATACTTGAATTTGACTTACCTGCTTCAAGGTATCAGAGTCGTAATCCTTGTCAAGACTAGATACACTGTGAGAGGCGGACTTATTCTCTTTAGTCAACTTGCCTTCAGCTAAGAGTTTCTCTATTTCGGCTTTGTCATAACCTTTACAAACAACTAATTGGATTTCTCGGCCGGACGTTCTCAGACAGTTGACAGCTTCTTGGTGCGAAGCTCCTAGAAGAGATGTGCCGTTCACTTCTAATAGTCTCATTCCGACCTGCAAACATCACATCACCAATTTATCAATATTCAAGTGGAATAAGTTTCAAGATGAATGAAGAAGCCTACAATTTGATGAATTGTGTTCCTTTTAATGAATATTTTATGCATTTATAGAGTGAGAAGGTCAAGTGTGCAATCATAGCATCAGGATATTACAATATAAATAATACTTATAATTTCACATTAATAAACAAATGCAAAATAAAACTTGGAAAGAAATTTTAAGAAAAACAAAAATTTATATCAGAATAATTCTTAACACACATTCATGATTTAAAAGTGTGTGATCTTATTTTTTACACTGAAATTATAATTTTCGAGTGTATCATATAAATACAACAAATATAATGAGAATAGCTTAACATTGAAAAAAGCTTTTTTCTATGAGAGAATTACTCTTAGGCTTAGAAGCCTCTTTTCACAATACTTTCAAAATACTGTACAAATTTAGAGGAAATTCTGGATATGAGATTAATAGAAAGAAGTACTAAGCAAACTAAGTCATCAGAAACCCTTGAAGTTTTATTAAATTGAAACAAACATTTGAACAAATCTCATTTTCTTTGGCTCTTTTTCGATTTTCACATAAAAATGTAAGGCCCATTGACGGATTAAATGATATATATTCAGGCTGTGGGACCTTCCCGCAAGGGACCCCTCACCAACTAAAGCCATACGAATTTACTTTTACATAAAAATGGATCGCATATTTTACCTTCAATCGTCCGTCTCTCTTTGCTGCACCGCCTGAATTTATTTTCGAAATGAAAACTCCTTCGTCAGTCTTATCGAGAGGATTGCCCCTGTGTCCACGCAGGCCTCCCTTGATATGCATTCCCAGCTTTTCTCCCTCTCCTCTTACGATGGTCAATTTCTGTTCAAAAATTGTGCATACAGAATAAATTAACCAAGAAATTGTCTGAGATGTTCGGTTGATCTTATTAATATATATTACTAGTCACTATACAAACTTAATAAGTAATTAGTTAATCGTAATAACTCGAGATTACAAAGGGATTTCCAATAACAAAAAAATTGCAATAAAATGCCATTTTAATATAACTGGAATAAATATTATATTGAATGATATACCACCACTGGAATGCAAAAAGAAAGAATAATTTGGATAAATTACCAACATATTGGATGGAACAAAACAGCTTTTATTCATCAATGTTCCATATGGAAATTAATGGAAATTTTCAATTCAGAAAGATTTTGAATACGCACAAGATTAATAGTAAAGATAATTCATATTTTTAATTTATTACGTTTAGATTTACGTTCAATCTACTAAGATGACGAGAAGTCGAAGAGAAGTAGGAAGTCTGAATGACAAGAAGCAAGTAACACTGAAAGAGTTGAACACAATAAAATGAGAGAGGGATAATAGAAAATGAAATTCACAACTCAATAACATTTAAACAACTCATATAATAACAAAAAAACAACTCAATAACACTAACAAAACAATAGAGAAATAAAAAGAAGATATTATGCTGTGGAACTTAAAATTTAAACTTATATCATGTGCAATATTCATCTATTCATTTCAATTTTTACTGATCAAATGAAACTGAATAAGCTTTCATTGCGACTCAAAATTGATACTCGAAAGGCAAGAAGAAGCATTGAATATACCCATGCTACACTTTACTGAAAAATGTTAATACATTCGCCTCAAATCGAAAAATGTATGTAATAAAAGCTAAAGCAGTTGTAAATGATAAATTATGTAATAACAGAAGTTAGTTAATAATACGTGAAATTCAACTAATTGATCTAATTTGTTAACTTAATAGAATAATTCAGCTCTCCACATGCTCTCAATAATAAATGTTAATATAACCAATTCATTAAATATTTTGACAGTATGGTGTAGCAAACAAAGCAGTGACTTGCAACTAGATGAATACGATTGAAAGTAGACACATAAGACAACGTATTACGAGGGGAAGTCAATTATTATCCTCAATATAGGTGTGTTTTGTTCATGTTTGCAGTACTGTTGTTTTGCGTTGATAATGCTTGCTTTGTATATTTTTTGCCCTTATACCTGAACAAGTTTAAAGCTGTTTTCCATCATCATTGACAGGTTGTTAATCATGACCACTTCCCTTTTCATTTGCACTAAAGGAAATGGAGACAAACAGAGATCTGTTTTTCATGGTCGGTCAAAAGTTGTATCAGGGGACAAAATTGACCAGAAATCATTTTCAGACGATCCGTTGTGGGAAAAAACTATTTCTGTAGTTTTCATCGACAGTTTCGATAAATTTCTGCCACTGATGAAGTGAAGTGTTTCCTACAAATTAGTTTCTTTTGATTTCGTTCCCTGCTACACTTCCTACCACAAAAAGCGTTTCACTTAACGTTTCTTCTTTGATGTAAATGAAAAGTGAAATGGCTGTGATAAGCTTGCTAGTGATGACTGATTTGAGCTTGCACGGGTATTCAGATAGATATTATAACTACAAAGCAAGCTTCATCAACGACAAACAACATTTCTGCCAACATAGAATGCACCCATATTGTTGAAAATTATTTACTTACCCTTGTATATTACTGCAAATAAACAATACGCTACGAGAGTACTAGACTAGAAACTTTTCATTTGAATATAAATGAGCTGACTGGTGATGAAATCTTCTATAAATAAATATCTTTAATGAGTGTTTTAACTGATCGTATTATATGTATGGTATTTTAAAGGTTGATGATAATGAATTCAAGGTTTATTTCATTTATATATTATATATTTTAGTTCACAAGAGATTTATATAAGCAACTGTGGATGAGATTACTTTTTAAAAAGCACTTGAATTGATTTTTAAAATATACCACATTTATCTCCATTTTTTTAATTTCTGTTCAATTGAGTGAGGAATACAGTACCTCAATACATAAGGTAGTTTGAACAGAAATTTTTAAATTGAATAATAATAATTGCGCAACGAATTTGGTAAAAATTTCAACTAAGCAACATTTCGCGCTGCGATTATTGAATGTCAATATATAAAATAATTACATGATCGCAATATAAAACAATTTTAGCACAAGTTATTTCTTATTTAATTATTTTTTCGTACATGTATATTAATTTTTTTTTTAAATCATTCTTCGATGTCTCTAAATCTCTAGTCTTGATTCACAGAGAAAAAGAAAAACCTAGACTATTTAACATAACCAACAAGAAAATAAATATCAACTGAGATTAATCACGAATCTTCTATACACACAAGTGTTTCTACTTCCATTATTTATTCAACTATTATATTGACAATGTTTCAAAGCATTAAATTGATTCAACACGGTACTCCATGCAGACACGAATCGATTATTTGTACCAAGCGATTTGATTTCCTTCAATTCTTACCATAACTTCGCTATATCCCGACTCAGAAAGCTTTGGAAAATCATATTATAATTTCAAGACCTTTAGTACTACATTTAAGGCCTATATTATAGACCTCGAACATTCGACAATACAAAATAATCTATCAAGGAATCGTTAGTTGTTGTTGTTCAAAGGAGCAATCATCTCTCATCATCCGCCTCATTGGGTGGGCCGTCCACTGGAACCGATTTCGTCCGAACTAGCATCGGCCGAAAACTACCGAACTCGTCCGAACGATCCCCCAACAAAGAAAGGAATAGATAGATGTTCATCCATTGCAACAGGTTCATAAGACCGTGCACGGTCGTTTTCAATCCGAATTGAATGGGATTTCCGGCTCTATCCGGCCGAACCTTAAATGGTTTGTTTTTGTTTTTTGGAGTTGTTCTGTGTCATAAAGATGTTTTACAAGCATTGTTATATTTCAATGACCGCTGAAAATTCAACACACCATACTCTATAATTGTTTCATAGAGTTCATCCTCAAATAACCCTCCAAAGTCATCAAACAATATCATTGAAAGTTTTCAAGATAAAATACGTTCACTTTAGTTGATATTTAGTTAATAAATAGATATTTAATAATGATTTTGTATGATGATATGAATAAATACCTGTGAATTTAAACAGATATTATAATGTGTTGGGGAAATTATGAGTTTAAATTATATGTTGTTTCCAACAACAAAAAACTAAGAGAAAAACTGAATTCAAGTGGAAAAATGAAATTCTACTGATGTGGAATTAGAAAGTAGAAATAATTGTGTTATAATATATTGATATTGTGATTGTGGAATGTAATAAATAAATCGATAAATAAATAATTGATAATTAGTAGGTATTTTCAAGTAGGCCTATAGTAGTAGTAGGCATAATTTCATTGAAATCCATTCGATAGTTGAAATCTTACAGATTTGTAAGTAAACACACAAAGAAGAATCACTTTCCCTACTAACTAGCTTTCCACTTCACTTTCTGGCAACCAGCCAACTACTGAACTGGACTGACGAAAACGGTTTCAATGGATGACCGTATTCGGCCGAGTTGACGGCCGGCAGATTCGACCGATCCAACGGCCGAACGGATCGGTTGAATAAGGTTCCAGTGGACGGTTACCCTCACCCATGCATGAGCCTAGAGCACTTGTGGGCTCGAAGAAGTTAAATCTTCGGCCGAAAAAGTTAATTTGGATAACGAGTTCAATTTTCTCCGCGAATTCTAATCTATTACTAATAAAAAATGCAATTTGAATGAGGTACATATTGTTTGAATAAGCAAAGTCTTAACAAAAGTGTACAAAGTCTAAAAGTCTTAAAATGAGGAGTTCGAATTCTCTGTAGTACATATGAATCATTAAAACAACCAATAATGACTTCGGCTACAGATAGAATTCCAGTTATTTTTCATAAAGCTTATCTAAAGAACTGATCTCATTTGAAAATTACTCTCATAATTATATTTTAAATCATGATCAACAATGATATTTTATCACGGTGATATTATATTATAAAGTATAATAATGCATATTACGGAATTTATCAAAAACTCGTAACTTATTCGATTCACTGTTATTTATCTTTTTTAGATTTTTTTCCATTGACCTGGAGTGCTTATATGAATAACAGCATTCACATCAGGCACCTGGACCTGGAGGCAATGTATAATTATTAAGAAAAAATGTAAAAGATAATTGTATGGATTTTTTATGATTGATTTAAACTTGTTGTTTATGATTAAGCAAAAATATTTACTTCGTTTTAGGAAGCAGGCACAAACAAATTTTGAAAATAGGTGCTGAGGTTGCTATGGTGGTCATGTGAATTCGTAGTAGTGTACTTATGTAAAGAGTAGTGTAATATATATGATGAATGATCTTGAAAATTACTGAAATGACTTAGAATGACATTCAGGCAGGATTGCTATTATTATGTTATTCAATAGATGTTATTCTACGTATAAAAGAAATTCGAGAGGATAATGCAAAGTTAATAAGAAATGTTAAAAAAGGAGATAAGAATAACAGGGCGGAGCAAAAATTGGATAATTGATAGAGGTGTTGTAATGCATACCTGATAGCCTTCAGGAAGTGGATCGTGTTGAACATTGAGAACAATTTCATCGCCAGAGGTGAGTAGTGCCATAACGGCATCCTGATGACTGCACTTGGAAATATCTTGGCCGTTAACTTTCAATATTCTGTCTCCCATTCTCAGTTTACCAGAATTCGCAGCAATGCCTCCAGGAACAACCTATAGTTGAAAAGAAAGGAATAGATAGATGTTCATCCATTGCAACAGGTTCATAAGACCGTGCACGGTCGTTTTCAATCCGAATTGAATGGGATTTCCGGCTCTATCCGGCCGAACCTTAAATGGTTTGTTTTTGTTTTTTGGAGTTGTTCTGTGTCATAAAGATGTTTTACAAGCATTGTTATATTTCAATGACCGCTGAAAATTCAACACACCATACTCTATAATTGTTTCATAGAGTTCATCCTCAAATAACCCTCCAAAGTCATCAAACAATATCATTGAAAGTTTTTAAGATAGAATACGTTCACTTTAGTTGATATTTAGTTAATAAATAGATATTTAATAATGATTTTGTATGATGATATGAATAAAT
>NC_052504.1:26742684-26766962 GCF_014356525.2 Nilaparvata lugens | reverse complement strand
ATTTTCTCGAATTTCGAGCTTATTTTAAATTTTAGGTAAAAATGCTATTGAACATTAATTGTACAGATTTTCATGCCTAATTTTTTCCATTTCGAATTTTTTGTTTAAATCGTATCTGAAGCCTGATAATTGGGAATTTGAAAAATCAAACTTTGCATAGAAAGGGCGGAGCTCCTGGAATTTTTACAGATATAGGATTTGTGGCAGTTGATAGAGCTTATCAATGACTATTTTAGGTATAAATTTGATCAAAATCATTGGAGTCGTTTTCAAGAAAATCGCGAAAACCCCTGTTTTTGACAACATTTTCGCTATTTTATCCGCCATTTTGGATTGCATTAGATCGAAATTGTTCGTGTCGGATCCTTATATTGTAAGGACCTTAAGTTCCAAATTTCAAGTCATTCGGTTAATTGGGAGATGAGATATCGTGTAGCAATACTATCCTTACCTATGGTAATAGGACAAGGAAAGTAAAAATGGATGACACCTGTGTGAGTTCCTTGTATAAACTCACTATATTATTCGAATGAAGCCTTGAAACAGCTTCACAGTTTATGCAAGAAGCCCACTGAGCTACTTCTCAATGCCTATAGATAGAGGCAATAATTGATGAGACTCCCAATACCGGGTTACATTTGTCACGTTTCCGCGACCGCATTCGAAGTGAAAACTGAACATTTACCGAGACACAAGTCACGAGCCTGATGATAACTCTTTATAAACACCAGAAATCACAGATCTCTACCACAATAATACGGTCCACGGAAGCTCGAACAGTGCTGCTTTAATTCTATTCTTATTCGGATGCAGAATGTCGCGTTTTTGGACTCAAGCTCTTTGTTCAATTATCACCATCATTCTATTGTGTGCATTGTGCAGGGCAGAAAATATCACATCTACTGTGGCAGCCGAGACCAACATAGAAGAAGAGACAACAGTCACTCCAGCTCCAGTAGTAGCAGCCTCTAATGGATTATTACCCAGGCAGGTTTTCAACGAAATGTACTCAGAGTGTCTCTACAAGCTATCGTACCCCTGCTTTGGAAGAAAACTTCTTGTTCTGTTGGATTACTTCGACAAAATGCGAGAGATTAGTGTCTATGGTGAGTAGACCTTGCTACATTTACCAATTCCAATATTAATGCATCTAAAAATATAACATCCTCTTACAGTTGACTCAACAGTTCTGTTGACTTTCTAGAAGTTTTCCTCTGTTTATTGTTCAAAGAAGTTTAGAAATAAATTTACTACCAGAATGAATCACTGTCAAATCCATTAGTAATTATCTAGCATTACGAATAATCTACTGGAAATAAAATATTCCTCCTCTAGGTTACACAAGAAACCAATGATATCCCGGCATGTCAAGATAATCTATAGATTGACAGAGAGATTTGAATATGTAATCAAGCCTTCCGTTATCTTTTGAAGCTTAATTTTTTATACAGAATAACAAAGTTGATCACATCAACAATAATCACACGTATTCATAGATGAGACTAATCAGTAACCTTGAAATATTGTCAATAATAGATAATTGCTTAGAGTTAAAAACATACTTTGCGGACTGCGAGAGCCCACTCAGATAAAGCATCACCATCCTTTAGCAGGTTCGAATCCCGCCCAGCGCTTGTATAGGTGAATAATCTCAAACGCTCAGATGAATAGTTGTATGGGAATTTTCTATCAGGATAATTCATGGTTATTAAATCTGGCGAGAAGTAAATCAAAATATGATATCATTCGAATCAGATGAATACTGATTTTATTCAGTTGAATACTGAATAAAATTAATTTAATTCAGATGATAAATTCAGATGGTTTCAGAAGGTTCAATTTAGATGAATACTTTCAAAATTAAGAATAATCCTCATTACTGATTTTCATATTCTTTTATATATTTTTTCTATTTCTATATTATTTTATCACAGTTTTTCACAATAATATCGCTGGATAATCAAAGATTATAGCACCATCAAATGAACTGACCATTCATGTTGAAGTAGTTTTCATGCTGGTTCTTGTCCCAGAAATGTAAATTCTTGTTTTTATGTTTCTCGACGTTACAATGACCGTAGCATTCTATAAATAAAAAGGCATTCATATCTATCTATCTGCGGAATTCATTCGATTTAAAGAATATTTTGACATTCCATAGAAGCATTAAAATCGCTCCTTATCATTTCAGGAGATAGGCCTTGTTTATTCACTCTTGAGAGACAATCCATTGCAATTGCATTACTGTAATTGTTTTATTGTAGGCCTATATTGTTCCTCCACATTATATTAATTTCGAGTGTGTTTTGAATAAATATTGAACTCGCTGGATATTCTCAAACTTCTATCCAACTAATCTGTTGGTGTTTTCCCTTCTCATTCGTATGGTCAGCGGGAAAACATAGTACTATCCTCGCTAGAAAAGAGTCAAGAAAAATTAAAATTATATGCTTGCTGGTTGAGTAGCTTTGTCAAAAAGTTAAAACAAAGTTACATGAAAAAATACGAATATAAACTTTTAGATCGGTACTTCCAGGTCACTCAGCCACTGGAGAGCATCTGGTCTAACATCTGCAGCCCCAGTTGAGAACCTATATAGTTGGAAATCTATATATAGTACCCTTTCTAATGATTATTTTCCATCTGGAAATATCGATGTGAGTAGCAGCTTCATACTTATTTGTTTGTGTTCAGATGGATGGATTTCAGTAGTGCGAACGACAGAAGCCGCCACGCCGCAAATAACAGAGGACCTGCTGTTTGCGCGCAGCGCCTCGCAGGGCCAGAGGCTGGTGCAACTCATCGAGCTGGCATTCGAGAGATTCATCGATAATCGCGTGATAAGACTGGCGCTGCCCAATTGGAGTAGCAATGACGCTGTGGCAAGATCGAATGACTACGTGGATTTCGACTTCTCTGGATATTCAGAGGACTCATTTGAAGGTAAGATAGCAGTAGGCGAACAAGTGAACGGAGCAATTGAAGATCATTATGTTAATTTCTTCACTCTTCAAATTGAAAAAACAGATCAATTAAACACAAACAGAAGTATCTAAATCTATTAAAATTATCCTTGCTACTCACTCAATTTAATTGTAAATAGTAGTGATAGTAAAGATATTTCAAATTTAATAATTCTAATTTATTAATTTCATTTTTTCTAGTAAAGTTGAGAGGTAAATGCTTAAGTGTAATTCATTCAGTCTTCTTTTTTCTTGAAATAAATGAAATTAATTTCATCTGTGAAGGATCATACCACTTTTGGAGGTAAGATTACTGGAGAAAGAAAAAGAAACAGCTTGTTTAATATTTGTTAATTTCTCAAAATTTCTAATGAAAATGTCAAAACAAAAATTAATATTATGAATAATTCCAAAGCATTTGAATCTTGAATTGAATCCTCTACATTGAAATCGGTTCATTATCTGGTTGAGAATACGTTTTACTATTGTGAATTTAACATGAATGGAAAAAATTATGAATATTACAAAGTATTACAAATATGTTTGATCTTCTAGGAATGATCACAGTATTTTGTATCATACATAGCTCAACAACTATCAAAATCAACTCCATATCTCTGAACTTGCCACACCTAATAACACTAAATTTACTTCACTTCTTTATATTTATAAACACATTTTACTCACTTCATTCAGGTTACCAGTAACTAATGTATGATATACCACGAGTAGGGATCAAACCTCAGAGCTGTTCAGAGTACAATTAATTTACAATTATTTCATCTGTAGAATATGTGGGGAAAGAAGAATGAACTGAAGAATAATATAAAAATGAATTATTCCCAGTAGGTGTAACTTCAAATGGTACATTTGGAACAATAAATCGAATAATATTGTACTATATAGAATAAATAAATCACTGAATTCATTATACTGTAATATGTTTGATTTCCAGGAAGAGGCAAGAAGAAGAAAAAGAAGAAGCTGATGAAGAAGAAAAGCAAAATTATCAAGAAACTATCAATGATTATTGGAAAGGTGATGATGATAAAAATGGCCATTTTGGGGCCAATCTTGATCAAGCTCATTGCTCTGAAGAAAATCAAGGCCCTGCTGCTGGGGAAGATCGGCTTCTTGCTGTCAGCGTTCATGTTGATAATGAAGTTCATGTCCAAAGGAGGAATGAAAATGATGGGAGGAGGTGGAGGGGGATGCAGCTGTGGAGGGGTGAGTAGTTGCACTATATTATCACTTATGTCTTATCAGAATGGTTACTAATTCGGTATATTTTTGAAGAACCCAATATGTGTGAATGGAATTCGCAATCCTAGATATTTAAGCCCATCGCTAGTTACAAAAATGTTGTTGAATATTGAAGTGTCCTGACAGTAACCAAATGGTTATAGCACAAGAAGTGAGTGTACTTTTTTTCCTTGTAAATAAATTCATTTCTAAAAAAAACTCGACAAAATTTTTTCTTTCGAAAAAGTCAAATTTGAAATTGCCAGTCCTTTAAAGTATATGATTGAAATCATACATTTTAAACACAAATTATTAGAATTTCAATATTTTTTTAGAATCATTTAAATGCTTGAAATAGAATTCATTCATCACAAGATAATACATACAGAAATACATAACGGAAACAAGTGACACGGAAGGATAATATATTTCAAGATCATATCACTTTTTTGGTGATGAAATTAAATGTCCTGAGCTAGAGTATCCGCCCATGTTGTTCGTTTTTTCTGCTTAAATGAATGATGATTATCAAGTGTAGATTTTGTTGATCAATATCATTGACATCCATTGTGATTACCCGTTCTACATCATTGATGATAATTGTGAATATATTTTATTTATCAATTTCATTGTTTGATATTGAGATTGGATATCATACTATTAGTATTTTTTATTGCAATGATTATCGCAATTCCCAATTCGATCGAATGCACTTTTCAAATCGTAAATGCAGTTTATGCATGAGTTTGTAGCCCAGCATCAACATGTTTATTTATTCCATTCACAAATTTAAAAATTGATTTGGAGAGAAACAACAGGATTCATCCAATAATATATTTCTCTCTCAAATTCAGATATTATCACAAAAGACAAGAAAACTCAGATATTATCATGTTATTTGTTTGTATCATCAGGGAAGTATGTGCGGCTGTAAGGGCTCACATGATGCGGTAATGGGCTACCCTCCGGCCGGGGTGAGCCAGTCAGATTGGAGCTCGAGTGGGGGTGGCGGAGGCGGTGGAGGCGGTGGCTGGGGTGCGAGTGGGGGTGGCGGAAGCAGCAGTGGCGGCTACGGCAGCTCGGGAGGCGGAGGAGGCGGTGGATCGGCGTGGAGCAGTTTGACCAACGCGGTCAGCAGTGGGGCGGTAGCCATGGGGGGTGGCGGTGGAGGCGGCTGGGACCGTAGCTTCGGACACGACCTCGCTTATGCCTACTACCGGCAGCAGGAATCATCCACTGACAAGCCGGTGTCTTTGGATGGCGTATGATACATCATTAACCAGTGCCAAGTCAATAATTCCTATTAGCCTACCACCATAGACTTACTAAAATCACTCCATCGATCAATGTATTCTCACACATACACTGACAACATACATCACATCATCATCACATCCCTATTTATATATTCTCTAAATACTTTGAAAAACTTGTTTGATAGCAATGAGATTACTTTTATTATTTTCATAAAATGGATCACACTATTATTAGGATACCTTATTGTTTGATCTTTAATGGTGAAAATCAAGACATCATCAATCATCCTTTCTTTATTATGTTGAAAATTCAGGATAATCATCATTAACATTGGTTTCAATTGTTTCAATCCAAAGTCTGATAATGCAGAGTTTTTGCCGATCAAGTTTGATCATCGATATCTCCCTAAATCTATCTCCCAATCTATCGAGCTAATTGAGGCAAATTTCTATTCAATTAGTTTTTGTTTAATTTGTCTTTGGTTTTTGAGTCAACTTTTTGAATTGCACAAGCTCCCTGAATGTCAATACTAGTGAATAATATTATTTACAAATCATAATAACTCTAAATGGACTATGTTATTGTTATAGGCTTGATATTCGTAATATAAGTTGTGAAATATGAATGTGATTATTGTACCTTGATTAATTGATCTTAGAACTGATATCAATTCAAGTTATTTATTCAATTATTTATTTTGAATTAGTCTAATAATATTTATTTGAATATAACGAATTTTGTTTCTGTTATCCCTTAGTTCCTTATACTCTTGTTGTGGGGACTGCGAAAAGTTTTTAGCCTTATTTGCACATAATGGTTTGAAAGTTTGTGATTAATCACATTCGGGAACATAACTGAATCAAGATGCTTGTTCATACCAAGAAATACCAATTATATATAATTAGAATATATGAATTTCTTTCATAATTATTATTATAATGTTGCAACTAGAGAGAAATTATTGAAAGGTTCCAGTGATGAGTGTATTGTAAAAAGCAATGATTGCATTTTACACTAATGAGGACGAGAACACTGTTAGTAACAAAAAATGAAACTAGATTCGTATCCAAAAAAATATTTCTGATATATCAATTAATGATATGATTTTTTGTTCTCAGAAATAAATTACAAACTAGCACATCATGAATGCAACCTTTATGGAAGAATATTCGAAAAAATGAGTGAGCCTGGAAATAATATTACTAAACGAACCGGTCAGCAGTCTATTTTGAACAGCGTTCTGCATCATCTCACTAATTGATAACCTGGTTCATTTGTGCAGTGCGCGACGGCACAACTCGAAATTCAGCCGGCGATTTAATGATTTCGATTTTACGGCACTTTAAGCAGCGCTGGCAGTGTGGTGACTAGAAAGGGTGGCTCTGTCCGATTGCACACTTCTTGCGCGTCATCAATAAAATTTGAGTGACGTTTCGAAGACTAATTACCAGCAGCGAGTCGGCTGCTGGCGAATCCTGTCGCATTCCGCTTCTAATTGGTGTGTGTTGCCGGCTTGAAACGAAAAGAGTGAGAGAACGTAGAGAGTTGGAAGCTGAGAGGTGTCTCCTCTTTCTGTCGGATGACAAATTCGACTAGCACTGTCTCTCAGCTCACTCAGCGAGCACTCACTCACTCAACGTGTCATTTCGACTTCAACTGTGAGATCGGTCGTGCATAGCAGGAAGACACACACACATAAACTTGCACAGTAAACTTATACTAAGTGAAAGTTACAAAAAATAGAATAACATTATATCTCTACAAATTTTTCAAGACTCAAGACTCCCATGATTTATTGAAAGTATGGGAACGCTTTACGCTAAATGGAAATTTACGAAAATATGCCATTGATTATTTATTATTGGATGGGATCTTACTGAAACTCTATATGAAACAGGGAAAAGTTGAGCAATGATTGTCTCATTCCATTTGAAAAAAAAAACTTAATCTGATTCTTTCAATCATTCAGGTCTATAAGAGTGAAACACAACATAATATGCAACTTTAATAAAACAAATTAATTCAACCAAATAGTGTGATTACTTTTTCGCCTACCAAATACTTTTCTGAAAGATAACTACTCATTGTATTTGTATCCACAACCAATAGATTGCGTCATTTGAATTCATGTTCGATTAAGCCTTGGAGCCCATTATTAATTACATTATTTAAAATGTATTCTCAAATAAAAATATTTGTCAAATAAGGTTGGAAGATGATAAACGATAGCTCAGTCCTTATAATTTGGAGATGATTATCAGCTCGATACATATAGTAATACTTTCTCAACTATAGGTATTTAACAATACTTTCTCGAATTTGAAAAAAAAATCTTAAGTAGCACTTTTTCATCGGCAATGCTCGGAATTATCAGAGTATTGATACAGCAACACAGATTGCATTGGTGAGCAGCAGATACGGCGCATAGAGGCAACCCGCTACACACATGAATATTTCAAAATCTCTAATGCTATCCTGTTTTCTAGAGGCAATACTCACTCACCAGCTCAACACACTATTTGTTACGTATTCCCAAACAGCCATCTCACTATTGCAGACTTGGTTCGCATTTGAGCATTCATGAATTCTTTACGCATTTGTCTCAAATTGCATGTCATATTTTCTTCCATCGTTCGGTAGTGATGACTTCGCAAATATAACCATATCGGTACATTGCTTTGTGAGCATTGAACTGAAAAGAAAATTACAAAGGTGCGTTCAGACTTATGTGCCACGAACAAGCGATTCCACTTTTCATCAGCTTATCCTTTGCTTATTATAACTGTGTTTAACTGTTTATTTATCTGATTTCCAACGGTTACACCAAATTTCAACTCAAGTACAACAATGTGAGAGAATACAAAATAACAAAACAAATAATACATATAAAAGTAAAATACATTCATAATGATGAATCAAATTCCAACAAATAATCTAGCAAAATAATCACAAATTCAATTAAACAATCAAACAGAATTCAAAATCGATAGTAAAAGTATGTAATAAATATTGAAGTTTTTGTGTAGTTAAGAAGTTCATATTATGGTAATAATTAATATTACATAAAAAGACTGAGAAATTGTCAAAAACCACAGATTTTATTTTATTTTTTTATCTGAGATAAACTCCGGAGTTTATCAGAGATTGAGAATGGTGTAACAACCGAAACCGGTCTTTCTAACTATCAATAAAATCTGTGGTTTTTGACAATTTCTTAGTCTTTTTATCTAATTAATATGAATATAGAAGTAAATATATAGAACACAGAACAAATTCAACAATTTGAGGAAATAAAAAGCAATAACATTAATCAAATCGATTAATGTGGGATAATAGAAACACTGTAATTATGTTTCTTCACGAATACAGCAGAAGAGTGCGAGTGTTTGTGGCGATTTTGTCTGTACGCTCTTTTAGAATGTAAGTTGCAAAATAATCACAATAATCTATTTCAACTGTGTTCGAAAATGCAGCCATCCTAATAACAGCCCCAGTATCCCAAAATTAAAAGGCACTGTTTACAGTGTTTACGCAATTGTCTATATTCATTCATTTGGCAACAAGAGTGGGCTGTAAATAAGTCAGTTGAACTTGTAACGTCACTTTTGGGGTTACATAGAATATATGCCCCTCGTTGGTTATGACGTATTTGTAACCTCTTCCTTGGTATGCATAACACACTGAACTCTATACTAATGTTAGTATAGTACGTTAGTACTAACGTATACTAACGTTAGTATGGAGTTCACTGGCATAACATAGTATGCCCCACGCTGACGTTGACGTGTTATATGTTGCCCAACCTGACCTATACGTATATATATATATATATATATATATATATATATATATATATATATATATACAACGTTGTGTTCTGTACACATTGACAATGATAATAATTCTAGGACACTCCACGTTATAGCAATGTTGATCTAACGGATATGGGCTCTGACAATGTATAGAGAGCACGACCTTGATGGGCTCAGTATAGAGCTTGAAGCAATATTTGATATAAGATATTTCAATAACCTGTGCAGAATATGTCTGCAGATTCTTAACAAAGGCGTTGCTGCTATAATCCTTGTCAATATACAAATATATAAGGGTTTCCAGTATTGAAAATACAAAGCCACTCTGCCTTCGAAGCAGTCCACTACCATTCAACAAATTGGTCACAAGTGTCGAATCATACCAGACAGGGTCAACGACAGAATAAATTAGGAAAACCTCATAATTTCTATGGTCCTATGTGTCGGCCGCTGCTGTACAATATACTAATGACCTCAGAATAATAATAATTATTGAAGGCTGAACGCCCGAAAACTTAAATAACCTTCAGAAGTTATTATTTCCGATGTAGATTTAATCAGTATAATATATTGCTGATTTAAATTAATTATTTTATTGAAGGTATCTCCTTTCAAATTATTCAGATCCCGATCAATATTTAGATATATATATGGACAGCATGAGGTTGGTCAGGTATTATGAACAGGTTACAGCAAGAAAGAACAAACTCCAAGTTACAAGATATATCAATATTTATTACAATGATAAAAAAATTGATCAGTATGAAATAATAGCAACATTGACTTTGATGATAGGTGAGCTTCATACAATACAATAATTCTTGAGTAGAAATTATAACTATGATGATTTTAAATAGGCAAGGCAATACTCAAATGGCCTATGAATGTGATCATTAAAAATTTCATTACAATAATTAGGAATCTCTTATCTCAGGGTTCGTGAATTCGGCTGCGGCGGAGATGTCCATCCGAATAACTCTAGCTGAATTAATTTATGATATGAGTATTAGTTGGTGATTTAGGAATAATTAATACAGTATCTAGCTTGCAAGCTTAATAAGATTTTCCCCCACTTCACTTTAATTAATCGTTGAATACACAAGCTTGAGATTTTAATTTTATATTTGATTTATTCGATGATCAATATGTAATTGAAGTTATAAAATTCGATATTAAGAGCTCTCTTAATATAGGCTAACGACTCACGTGAAAATATATTTGATTTTTCTTGTAAAGATGTCTTCTTTTTCGTATCCTCGTGGTACTGCTTGGCTAATTCCTCTTCTTCAAATTTTATAGGATTTAATTCTTCAGATTTTAATTCACGTAACTCAAACATTAATATTGTATTACTGAGTTACAAAACAACAAATAACAGATTACAATAAATTTTAACATAAATTAAAGCTTAATAAATGGACAAAGACCTTAGGAGATTCCTTGTTCAGTCTTCCTTCGGTGGCGGATTCTCGTCGTCTCTCTCAATTCTTCCCTTAGATCATAGAAATTCTTACAAATGGCTACCTTAATTTAAATATTAATTTCTAATTGGTCCATTGCCATGATACTATTTTACGTCATTTGACGTGTGAAAAATAGTGCTTCCTAAAGTTTCTTAACATCCATTATAATTATGCTTATTAATTTAAGAAACAGATCCGATGTACATTTCTCACACACTGAGCTAAATAGAGTATATGCTATATAAAATTTATATAATATCGCTGTCATTTTTGCTATAAATTCAAGTTTCGCGGCAACTGCTGGCTATGTTTTTATTGGCCGGGCAAAGTCTCAGCTGATTCTGTATTGAATGTTAGTGGCACTGGCATATGCCTTCTGAATGAATATTGTTAATGACATTGTTTTTTTATAAGTTAGATTTTCTTTTACAATAATAAATAAGATGCTTATAAATGCTTTAAATAATTTTATACCTCTCCTATAAATATAATTATTCTTATAACATGTACTCATGGTACATTTCACAATTGTTCTGCAAAGCAGATGATTGTAAGTGGCAGTAGCTGTGACGTCACGCCATTATGATGATCAATGCCTTACACATTTCCTAACTATAGCTAAGCATTTTATTTATATTAACAGGAAGCGTTATGTTTTTTTGCGAATATATGAATGGCTTTTGAATTATGAGTTACCCAGTTAATTATGGTTCTTATCTATGCTTCATTATCGATCATCTTATCAATATTCTGTCATTGTTGGCCTGTTGGATTTTGAACATCTTAGTAACCTAACCTCTGAATTCACCTTAGCCTCTCTAATAATATTCACTAGTGGTATGATAGAACACAACATTACAAACTAGAGTGTATTCCGGATTTGTCAATAGTCTTCTTCTTCTTCTCTCAAACAGGGATTAGGCTATTCCTGTTTCGACTCACATTCAGCTTGTAATTGGAATAGAAAAAAATGTATGAAACATCAATACTAGTAGTTCTGTGAACAGTAGACCTCACGCAGTATTCTCATCCACAAGTACCTGATTGAAACTATAGACCTTATAGAAATACAGCAATAGACTGGCTTCTCCACACATCTGTGTAATCACTTGTCAGCTGATTTATGATGAATAATTCTATAGTATGATTTTTGACTTGAAAAGGAACATACCTGTCAAATTTCATGAAAATCTATCTAACTATATTCATTTTTTTCTTATGAGATTCAATGATAGGCCTACAGCATGAAGACTATGTCCATTTCATTTGTACTGGTGGCAAAATTTAACATTAAAATATTTTTTCAATAGAATCCCAGTTCAATTGTAATGAAAACAAATTCCTTCAAAAAATAATTGATAGTAATATGTTTCGAGGGAAAAAATTGAGAACAAAAAATTGGGAAGAATAGGGGATTTGAACTGAGGAACCATCGCTCCGTAAGTGAGCGTTTTACCGTTACGCTACTCGGCTCTGTTCGAAAATGATTGTCATGTAACAGCATCGTAACCTCCTCATAAAAAACACACTTCTGGGCTAGAACAATGACAATGTAGCCTATGACGTAAATGGAACTTCATGTGCGGTAGCATGATTGAAATTTGAACATTAATTCTGAAAAATCTAGAAGGAAAATTGAAATTTGGGCTTCCAGGTGCACGAGATTGATATTTTTAGAATCTATGTGCAGAATTTGGAGAACTAAATCATTCCCGTTTTTTCGGTATACAATCCACAAGTTGACATGTTTTGATGCGAACGAACGAATACACGAACAAACGAACAAACACAACCCTACTCTCTCTTATTATATAGATTAATAATGATCATTGCCATCTTTCTCGTGGCCTGCCTATGTCTCTTTTGCCTACCGGTTTATACTTGAAAATTCTCAGTGGAAGCCTATCAGCTGACATTCGTTCCACATGCTCTTTCCATTGCTGACAAGATGCAACTCTGTCATTCAGACAGAAGATATTAAGCTCTTTCCATAAATATCCTCATTCCTGATGTGATCTCTTCTGTCACAGCCCCTAGTTCTGTGAAGAAATCTCATCTCAGCTGCCTGCACTTTACTCTCATGTGGCTTTGATGTTACCCACGATTCACTACCATGAGTAGTAGTGGAGCTGCCATTGTCTTATAAAATTGTCTTATAAAATTTCATTATCGTGCTTGTGGTAGCTTTCTTCCCCAATGTTCGACTGATACTTCCACAAATCATTTGGAACCTTCCTAATTTCTTCTCTACATCCAATTCATCTTTATAACTAATTTCACATCCCAGATATGTGAACTGAGACACCTGTTCCAATACCTTGTTGTCTATTACAATCTTCGATCTTATTGGATACTTTCCTTTAAAAGCCATGATTTCGGTTTTCTCCCTTGATATCTTGAAATTATATTCTTCACAAATTTCATGCAGTATATGAACTGAGTTTTGGAGGTAATTTTCGTTTTCCTGTACTACACACAAATCGTCTGCAAACAACAGAGCATTCAGGTACACACTTCCACCAATATCAATTCCTAAATCTATTTTACATTTCCATTTTCGGAAAATGTGTCCACATTTATATTTTCAATATAAACTATTTTTTTCAATAGTTTATGTCATTATTAATTGACATAGACATTTTCTCTCCTAAAAAATGTGATTCCATCAAAAATAGATATTGAAGAATGAATCTCTCCATTTGTACTGCCAATAACAAACTGTAAAAAGTAATAAAATTTCTGGTTTCTAAGCCTATCATTCCTCGTAACTATACTGCCATTTAGAATTCCTACATGTCGTAATACTTGAAATGTTTTAGGCTCATTGACGGCTCAATTTATTGACTGAGCGAAGTAAGGTCTAAGATTCATGTCAATGGTTTTGCATTTCTCTTTATGTTTTATGTTTGTTTAAATGTTTATATGTCCCGCATTTACGGCGAAACGCGGAAATAGATTTTCATGAAATTTGACAGGTATGTTCCTTTTCAAATTGCGCGTCGACATATATACAAGGTTTTTGGAAATTTTGTATTTCAAGGATAATATAAAAGGAAACTGAGCCTTCTTCATACGCCAATATTTGAGTAGAAATCAGACTATAGAATTATTCATCATAAATCAGCTGTCGAGTGGATTATCAATTTATTGCATGCAATGACGCATGCAATTCAATATCTCAATGTAACTTTTTGAAGACACAGCTGTTGTATGGACTACTAATTGCATGCAGTGAAGCATGCAATTGATAACTTGAAGTAGCATAGTATTTTCTCCCGACTTTTCTCTGCTTTCAACTCTGTAAGCTTTTGATGATAGTATATCATAGCTGTTTACATCAAAATATCGTGGGGCTTCACTCTGGAGTGTGAAAGCATAGAATATTTGTAGCGGAAGATTGAATTTAGGCTTATAGTTCATATTTATTATTCATTTTCTCAGTCGTACAATCATTTTTACAGTTATATGAGGAGGAAGAACAGGCTTATGCACAAAACTGTCCCTTTTCATAATAGAGTGAAAGTAAAAGTAGGGGTAAAGTGAGAGTTCTGGAGAAAAGCTGAGGAAAAGCTGAAGAAAAGCTGGAGAAAAGCTGGAGAAAAGCTGCCCCCAAATCTGCCCCAAATCTGATTCTTGGTTCTAACCTTGCCCAATCCAATGTAATCTGATCTAACCTAACCTAGCCATACCCCTAATCTCACAATGAACCTCAAATGAAGATTTCCCACTTTTTTGGAAAAAAAAACTAGATCCAGCTTTTTTTATTTCTTGAATAACTAAGAAACCGTTAATTTTACAAAAAAATACAAGAGTAACTTTTTCCAGTAAATCTAATAACGAATCCATGATACCCCATTTGTCAAGATTGAACAAAAAATAAGGATCTCATGGGAAAGCTAGATCCAGCTTTTTTCAAGTTCTTAATAACTAAGAATCCGTTAATTTTACAAAAAATCTACAAGAGTAACTTTTTCCAGTAAATCCATTTGTCAAGATTGAACAGAAAATAAGGAAAAATTAGATTCAATTTCTTGAATAACTAAGAATAATTTTTTTTCAGTAAATCCATTATTTGTCAAGGGATCCTAACTCTGAAACTAAGCAACAAGCATTTTTATGTTGAGACCCTTTCTAAGCAACCTCAGCACTAAAAACCCCCCCACAGGGGGGGGGTTGGGGGGGCTTGACCCTCTTCCTTTAACCAGCTAAGCTTGAACTACTTGAAAACTCACCTCAGGTTGTATTGAGAAGAAAAAATATATAATAAAAATGTATAAGAAAGAAGTCAAGTCAGATATATTACTTGTTGATCAGAGTGTACATCTTGATGAGAGTATTACCAAATATGAGTATATCACTCACACACCATATATTCAACAGACATTTAATTACAATGATGAAATTCGAATTAGTTTAAAACAAGAAGATATTTATACACTTCCAAGTAGAAGTTTTCTCATAATTGAAGGCGAAATCAAAGTGAAAGATAAGAATGATGTTGAAACCAAGGACTTTTCACTTATCAATAATGGAGTTGCATACCCATTTGATGAAATCAGATATGAATTGGGAGGGGTTGAAGTTGATCGCACATGTAATGTAGGATTGACAACAACCATGAAAAACTATCTATGTCAATCAAAACTCAATGAAAAAATTATGGAGAATGCAGGATGGAAGTTGACTGGATGGAAAAGTTTAGATAAATTCTGCTTTTGCATTCCTTTGGATATGTGGTTAGGTGTAATGGAAGACTATAGAAAAGTTCTATTAAATGTTCGTCAGGAAATTGTTCTATTAAGATGATCATCAGACTTAAATTGTATTGAATCAGAAACAGCAAATCGGTGAAAATTGATATTACAAAACTACAATGGAAAGTACCCTACATACATGCTTCTGACACTGTTCGTCTTGATCTGCTGAGTAACACATAGTGATATACCAATTACCATTCCATTCAGGTCATGGGAATTGCATGAATTTCACAATTACCTGAAACTACAATCTTCAATGGACAGTTAAGACAACTTCAAATATATTGAAACCTAGATTCATTATTCTTGGATTACAAAAGAATAGGGAAAATGTTATAACTGCTAACAGGTCACATTTCGATTTCTGTATCTGAACAATGTTAATCTCTATTTAAATGCTCAATCATTCCCCTATGAAAATATTGTTGGTAATAAACATTTATTGTATCACATGTTCTCTGAATTCCAAAATGAATACTATCCTTATAACAGCAGTACATCAATCGATTATAAAACATTCGATGAATATGCACCATTGGTTGTTATAGACTGTAGTAAGCAAAATGAACTATTGAAATCTGGTGCAATAGACATAAAGTTGACATTGGAAACAACAAATATTTCTCAGAAAAAACCAGTGCCTACTGTTTAATCCTCTATGATAATGAGTTTGAATATACACCACTGAGTGGAACAGTAAAAAGAGTATTATAAATCTTCTATAAAATAACAAAAACTAGACAATATTCAAATCAAAAGTATTATCTACAAATGTATCAATTTTTACCTTCAGTATCATCCCATTGATTTGTAGAATTGTTCTTGTCTTGATCTCAACATTTTCTTCAAATTTAATTTTAAAGCATTTTATATTATTATTCAATTTATCAGCTTCTTTCAAAGCAAAATACTGACTGTGATGATATGTGCTATCCATATGAGCTTAGATTTTTCATTAAAGTTGAATAATGTTCTTGGTCTGGGTAACCAAACCTACATTTTTTCGGGTGTACTCACCTACATCTACAATTTCTTTCTGGGTGTACTCACCTAAACCTAAGATTTTTCACCTATATTTATTACATTTTTTTCATACCATTCTTTAAAAGAGATCCAGAAGAAAGTGAGAATGTTGGATTAAGTTTGGATCAGTCATATACTCCATTCTTTTTCATTATTGAGATTGATGTTTGGTATGAAAGTTGCAGCTAATGGTATACATTGTAAAAAATGGAAAAAATCTGAATCAAATTTTGATATCAACATTAATATCACTATTTTATCTTATCATACAAATATCGACCAATTTATCAACACTCATGATCTATTTTTATAATAAATGTTTAATACAACCTGAGGTGATTTTCAAGTAGTTCAAGCTTAGCTGGTTAAAGGCAGAGGGTCAAGCCCCCCCCACCCCTGTGGGGGGGGGGGTTAGTGCTGAGGTTGGCTTAAGAAAGGGTCTCAACATAAAAATGCTTGTTGCTCAGTTTCAGAGTTAGGATCCTTGACAAATAATGGATTACTGAAAAAAAAAATTATCCTAGTTATTCAAGGAATTGGATCTAATTTCTCCTATTTTTGTTCAATCTTGACAAATGGATTTACTGGAAAAAGTTATTCTTGTAATTTTTTTGTAAAATTAACGGTTTCTTAGTTATTGGATCTAGTTTTCCCATGAGATCCTTATTTTTGTTCAATCTTGACAAATGGGGGTGTCAATGGATTCGTTATTAGATTTACTGGAAAAAGTTACTTTTGTAATTTTTTTGTAAAATTAACGGTTTCTTAGTATTCAAGAAATAAAAAAAAGCTGGATCTAGTTTTTTTTCCAAAAAAGTGGGAAATCTTCATTTGAGGTTTATTGTGAGATTAGGGGTATGGCTAGGTTAGGTGGATCAGATTACATTGGATTGGGCAAGGTTAGAACCAGAATCAGATTTGGGGCAGATTTGGGGGCAGCTTTTCTCCAGCTTTTCTCCAGCTTTTCTTCAGCTTTTCTCCAGAACTCTCACTATACCCCTACTAATGAAGTATGATAATTTGAAATAATACTTCATTTTAACTGAATTTTTTAACGAAACTCTTAATCCCATTTTCCCGGTGCTCTAAACTCGTTATTTAATAATAAGCCTACAGTTTAAGAGCCATCACTGATAAATACGTCACTTAGTATAAATACAGAAGAACAAAATCATAAACCTTATTCCGGGCCACTTTCTCATTAATTCTAAATTCTCGTATATGTGTGTGATAAACAACATTTAATTTGAAATCACAACATTTTTTGAAAAACATACAGTTTTGAATTACGAGCTTATTCTAGAAAAATTGAAACCCCTTTCTTAGCTGGCGTCTAGAAATAAGAAATATATTGACCGATAAATACAAACAATTTGGATGCAGATTAGGCGATTAGGCCTTTCCTAAAGAAGCCAGCTTATAGTCTGTTATACAATAAATGAGCAATTCAATTCATAACATCTTAGTAGTCATCTTATAAATAGTGTAATCATTCATCAAATCAGTCTTATCTAGTCATAATTATCATCACCCAGTACAATTGAATAAATTAAGTCATACATTAAAAAAAAAAAAACATAAACTATTTGTAAACTAACAGCACTAAATATCACATTTTCAACAATTTGAAAATTAATTTACGGAATAATAAGCATTTTCATTCAGAATGAGATTTACTGCGTTTTTACTTTCCTTGCCCTATTACCATAGGTAAGGAAAGTATTGCTTTCCGAAAAAAATTAATATACCCGAAATTAATATACCCGAATTTCTAAATTTCTATACGTTTCAAGGTCCCCTGAGTCAAAAAAAGTGGTTTGTGTGTGTGTGTGTGTGTGTGTGTGTGTGTGTGTGTGTGTGTGTGTGTGTGTGTGTGTGTATGTGTCTCAAAAGTGTATGAGTGTATGTGCGTCTGTGAACACGATATCTCATGACTCATCTCCCAATTAACGGAATGACTTGAAATTTGGAACTTGAAATATATTACATTTACATAGAGCTCAATTTATTTATTTAAGTTATCTTCATAATTCTATCTATCTTCTATCTAGTTCTAATAGGTTACCAACCCATCCCTATCTTATATGATAAACCTTTAATCATAATCATATACCTACATGATTAAAAAACAGCAGACATTCAATTTACTGGAACAAATAATGGAATGCCTTAGAGTTCAGATGTAGGCAACACGCCTAACTTCTTCCTACATTCACTACCATGTCTCTACGAAACTGTACTTGCTTCTGTGAGACACCTTGTTCCAGTGAGAACTTGCTTCTGTGAGACTGCCATTTATAGCGCTATTAGTTTGGACGGAGACCTTGTCTCTATGAAACTGCTTGTATCTGTGGGTTCCTGTGAGACTGCCATTTATAGAAGTACTTGCTCCTATGAAACTTGTCTCTGTGACACTAATATCGTTCAAAAACCTATTTGTCTCTGTGAAACATCCCCGAAAGATTTTGAAAAAAACAGAATATTTAATAATTGTAGTCTGTAAAATAATAAGAATGTAATAGTCAAAATACTTGTCTACCAATAAGAATAGATATAAAACTGAAAATACAAAACGACGAGAATAATAATTAACATATTTAAAAGAAATAATGTGAAAAGTTGTAAATAGACCTCATGAGAAGAGAGGAAAATTGTGATTACCTTTTAAAATGAAAGAATTTGCTAAAGGAATGGTTAGCGACCGAGCGATAAAGCTTACTTATCAGTAACTGTACATTAGATAAGAGTACGTTCTGTACTGAATATTTTCTAGAGAATTATTCAATAAAATTATAATTATTCTGCAAAATAAAGTACGAACCATTTATGAATTACTCATTGAATTTTGAGGTTACACTTTGTTTACTATTGATCAGATGTTTTAAAGCAGCTCAAACACAGCTGACTGATTCAACGTATTTTAAAATGTCATGCCAGATTCATGCAAGTCACAATATTATTTCTAAAAAGTAAAAACTATCAATAAAGGACCAAGAATTTGAATAAAAAATAAATGTAGTATTATTGTTGAAATTATTTATTACTTAAAAAAATTTATTTAAATGTCAAGTATTATTGTAACTAACTAGGTCATAGCATGAACATTATATTATTGATAAAGATGGCAGAAATTAATTATAACAGTCTCAGACATAATAAAAATTGTATAAGAATATTAATTTATTAATTATTATTTCAACTGAACCACATGGTGATTGAATCTCTTTGGCAAGTCTAAGCCAATCATAGTGCATAGAAATAGCACCAAAAAGGTGATCGTTTGAAAACAACACATGTAATCTACTATCAGACAACAAACCTGCCTTATCATATACGCTAGCACATGTACATTGTATAGAGGAACTATGTCTAGGAGATTAAGCAGTTTTAAGAATTATACAAATTGAATTATTATCGTAATTAAAGGAATTATATTCTATGCTTGCCACTGACGTCACGTCTACGTCACAATCGTTCTACCAATGGCAAATTTCATGCAAATTTATTACACCGAGATTCTCAGAGAAAAATTCTAGCAAGAAGCTTAGAAAAAGACTTCACTTCCCTTTTGAATCCTCACCGTTCAGACCTTGTTAAGTTACCAAGACCTATTTGTAGATTTTTGTTCGATTTTATATGTTTTATTTGTGAGCCAATCTTCTTAGGCTATTCTAATTGTTATTTGTAAAATTACTAATCAAATCAATAGTTAAAATATAATAAGTTTTGGATAGATATTAAAATAAAATTCCCCACGTGCTGAGACCAAGCCTGGACCGCCGCGATCAAACGATTTTGATCCAAAGAAGAAAACCATGACCGTCAAAGAATTTCACATGAGTTATAAGTTAAAAGGGGCCAATCTACGCTTCGAAAATTTTTCAGTGCAGAAAAATATAAAATTTTCTTCGTTAAATTATTGGCCACGCCGACAAGCGCTTTTGTTATTAAGAGCTAGAATTTATTCTATAGAATTTATAAGAACTTGTAGTTGATTACTATACTCCGCTGCCAGAACCACGACCCCGAGCAAACTTTTAAAAATTTTATAATTTATTTTCACCATTTTTTACAAACTGTTGAATTTTATCAATTGTAAAATTCTGTCGAATCATGCATGGTGTCATGCAAGCACAAGAAAATTTTTAACTCTTTTGTTAATGCAAAATTATTATCAACTGTAAATCAAATTCTGAATCTGCACTGTATGATCATATATTTTATTATAATATATTTCATTTTATTAATTCGTTTTCTGAGTTTGATTATTCTTAAGCCTGTCAATTATTGTGTCTGATACATTCTATATCATCAAGAACCGATCGAATACGATCATTGCAATAATTGAATTAAGCTGGATATTGGAACAGGTCTAAGTGGATGTAGTGAGTGGGGTCAGATCAAGATATTTGTTCTTTGTCCTTACCTGCTCATATATCAGCTTTTATCTGTTACCGACCTCGACTCAGGAGCGAATACACCAACAGTACAGCAGATGCAGCCAGAGATCATATAATTTCCTACAATAGAGCTTAAAACCCGACAAGACTCTGTTCTCGAAATATATTCTGAACGATATTTGGTCCAAGTACCGTATTTTAATCCTTCAGAACTTATTAGAGACACAGTCCCGTAAATTATCTACATCGGGATTTTGCTCGACCTGTATGATTTTGTATGCTCATTTTCACAGGTAATAATTTTAAGGTATCCGTATTCAGTGTTTAGCGTCCGCTACAGTACTTATAAAAATTTCATCACTATACAATCTGTCATAAGAAGAATCAAGGGTGAGCGAGCGTTTAGGCCTCCTGCGATTTCGACAATTGTATGAATCTTGTAGTGAGTCAATCAGTCTGGTGTACACTTAGCGTCCACACACGCAGTTACAAAATTTATAACCCCAACACCATTGATTCAGTGCAAGATTCACCCTACGTGTATCGACTTATCCTTGGAGGTGAGAGTGACTCCCCAGGAAAAGCTTCACACAATTTGGCGCCCAACAGTGATAGGCATTGAAGAGGTGGATAATCGACTACGAAGATTATATAGTTGCTCAGTATACTATAGCGCTGACAACGGGAAAATTTTTGAAAATTCATGGTTGTGAATTTCTTTGAATTTAATATCAACTGTTCACTGTTATATAGAATAGCAAGACGTGCCATACTCAATTTTGAACAGAAAAGAAATTTATTGATTGATGAATTTTTTAGAGAAAAAATCGAACTCAGAATTTATATTGTGTTACTTGAAAATTGGTCATATTATAAGTCATAGGTATAAGAAATACCATAAGAAAGGTCATACTATTTAAGAGTATTAGGTCTACACCAAAACAATTTATAAGAAATTTATGGAAAAGAGGATTGAATCTATGGGTGGGGGATAAGGAGAGTCGGCTACGGAGACGCATGAATATTGTAGAGGTATGTTTAACCGCTTTGCCTGTGTTTCATTAGGAAAAATGAGTGGCAGGTCCCCGGGGTAAGGTTTCGAAATGGCATTTTAAAATGTAATACGGGGCTGTCTCATCGCGAGGGGGCTGGAGAGCCTACAAAATTCACTAGCACCGGCGCCCCCTAAATGAGATATTAGCCCCTAGACCATCAAAAATGCAGCGCTCGTGGCGCAGGAAGGGGTAGTCGTTCTCAGGCTGGCTGCTTTAATTTTTCATAGGGAATCATATTGCTATGCTCGGCCCCGCGCTCACATTTATTATCATCTCTGCGGCCGGGTCGGGACTGAGGCGGCTGGCTCCCCTTGGATTTAATAAAACGCCGCGCTTCCTTCGTCCGTCGAACCCTTCGATTGCGCACTCACCACCACCAGCCGCCTATTGTTTTACAGCGTGTGCATCGATGGGCCACCAACCACCGACCACCGTATCATAATCACAAGACATGCTCCATCATCCATCCAGCCCTCCTCACTCATCCCCTCTGGCCTGCCTGCCTGCTCCCTCTCTGCAAACAATCTATCACTCACTCACTCTGCTCATACGCAACCTCAACTCAACTCGCTCATCCCTCTCATATTTTTAAAAATCACGTCTATCTTGATTTTCATCTTGAAATTTGTGGCACTGTCTTTGGATTTCTTGATTTATTCATACATATTGTAAAGCGGTTTTTTACACGCCTCACATACGTAGAGTGAATCTTGCACTGAATCACCAGTGTCGAGGTTATAAATTTTGTAACTGCGTGCGTGAACGCTAAGTGTACACCAGACTGATTGGTTCACTACAAGATTCAATACAATTGTCGGAATCGCAGGAGGTCTAAACACTCGCTCACCCTTGATCCTTCTTATGACAGATTGTATGGAGATGAAATTCTTATAAGTAGTGTAGCAGTCGCTAAACACTGAATATTGAAGTCTTAAAACTATTACCTGTGATGACGACACACAAGATCATACAAGTCGAGCAAAAATCCCGATGTAGATAATTACGGGACTGCGTCTCTAATAAGTTCCGAAGATTAGATAGGGTACTTGGACCAGATATCGTTCGGAATATATTTCGAGAACAGAGTCTTGTCGGGTTTTAAGCTCTATTGTATGAAATTATATGATCTCCGGTTGCATCTGCTGTACAGTTGATGTATTCGCTCCTAAGTCGAAGTTGGTAACAGATAAAAGCTGATATATGAGCAGGTAAGGACAGAGAATAAATAATCCCGATCTGACCCCACTCACTACATCCACTGAGACCTGTTCCAATATCCAGCGTAATTCAATATTTCAATGATCTTATTTGATCGGTTCTGGATGATGTAGAACGTGTCAGACACAATGATTGACAGGCTTAAGAAATAATCGAACTCAGAAGACGAATTAACAAAATTGAAATATATTATAATAAAATATATGATCACACAGTGCAGATTCAGAATTTGATTTACAGATTGATAATAATTTAGCATTAACAAAAGAGTTAAAATGTTCTTGTGCTTGCATGACACCATGCATGATTCGACAGAATTTTACAATTGATAAAATTAACAGTTTGTGAAAAAATGGTGAAAATAATTATAAAATGTTTTAAAAAATGCTCGGGGTCATGGTTCTGGCAGCGGAGGATAGTTAATCAACTACAAGTTCTTATAAATTCTATATTGAATAAATTCTAGGCTCTTAATGACTAATAAGCGCTTGTCGGCGTGGCCAATAATTTAACGAAGAAAAATTTATATTTTCTGCACTGTAATATTTTTCAAAGCGTAGATTGGGGCCCCTTTAAACTTATAACTCACGTGAAACTCCTTGACGGTCGTGGTTTTCTTCTTTAGATCAAAATCGTTTGATCGGCGGCGGTCCAGGCTTCGGTCTCAGCACGTGGGGAATTTTAATTTAAAATCTCCTTCACCAAATTAATTAAGGGATAATCTAACTTTAAACTTTTGATTTATCGATTGATGAAAATAGATTTACAAATAACAATTAGAATAGCCTAAAATATTGGCTCACAAATAAACATATAAATCGAACGAAAATCTTACAAATAGGTCTTGGTAACTTTAACGAGGTCTGAACGGTGAGGATTTCAAAAGGGAAGTGAAGTCTTTTTTCTCAGCTTCTCGGCTAGAACTTTCTTTCTGAGAATCTCGGTGTAATAAATTTGTATGAAAATTTACCATTGGTAGAACGATTGTGGCGTAGACATGACGTCAGTGGCTAGCAATAGAATATAATTCCTTTAATTATGGTAATAATCCAATTTGTATAATTCTTAAACTGCTTAATCTCCTCGAC